>NC_056750.1:238001628-238061236 GCF_019279795.1 Protopterus annectens
CTCACAGACTATGTCTGAGACTGATATGAGCCTAGCTTTGAGCAGTATTCTACCTTCTTCATGGATGATACTAGAATTTGAGCAAAACATAATTGACTTGAATAATTGGCTTAGTTTTTTGTGTCATTCAGAGGAAGTCCAGTGTTTGTCAGCCTGGAAGGATATGATCAACAGGCTAAGCTGCTTTGCCAGGGATGGCCTACATCTGTCTCCTTTAGGGTTGTAATTATTGGCAGATATTCCCCTCCCCCCACATAGTACCATTTTTAGGCAATGCCAACCTGATAAACCTACCAGCATACTAAGAAACTCCACTGTCTACAAGCCCTTCCCACACCAGAGCATGTTGATGTCAGAGTAGTGACTGAAACGTGGTCTAAAATGGTGGAGAGTACTCTGGCTGTGCAGGGCTATAATGCCTTTCGCACGTTTAGAATATCTACTATTAAGGGGGGGTGTTTCTATTTCCATATAGAAGAGATTCGCATCAAGGCTGTTTAAGCAGCATGATGCACTAGAGCTTCTTGTCCAAATAACCATCAGAAAGGTCCCGTATTATTAGCTAGCTGTAGAACTCCCTCTGTGACCCAAGAAAGCCACAACATCTATATACAAGAACCAAAATCACTCAGGATTAAACCCAATACCATTTTTATAGTTGATCTAAACTATCCAATTGTAGCACAAAGATTCCTGGACTTTTTCAATACATATTCCACTGGGGGGGGCAATATCTTGGACCTTACCCTTACAAACTTGAGTACATTTTGCACCATCCCTTTCATATCTTCATCACTTGTTAAGTCTGACCAGAAAGCCATCTCTTTCGAAGTAATAAAATTGAAACCAGAGATCCCTTCCACCCCAGGTATCTTTAGAACTTTCTCTAAGACAAACTGCTTTTATGTGAAGAATTGGCAAGGTTCAAATCCCTACCAAACCCAGTTAACTCCACTGAATACAAAGAAACGTAAACCCACTACACTATACCAGCATGCAAACCGCTACATAGATGAAGTTGTACCCTTTAGGACCAAGTCCAGGGCAAACCCCAGAAAGTCACATGGTGAAACCATAATAGCAATGGTTACCTCTCCCTCTTCTTCCTTCTACCTATCCTAAAACATTCTCTCTCTCTCCTCTTAATACTAATCATCCATATACTTCTCTTTTTTCCTTTTACCAAGTTCATTTCCAAATATGTTTCATAGCTCTTTACATGATGTTGTTATTGTTAATGATGTTCTGTTTAGATGTATATTTGCTGATTATTTTTATACTTCTGTTTACTAAGTTCTGCATGTAATGTTGGAATTTTTCTGGAGTTTTTCTCCCCAGACCTCCACTGAAAAGGGGTAGCTTTCTTCCCGTTTGAGCTATCCTGATAAGCAAATGCAGTAAATAATTAACAGTCGCGAATGATGGGAGACTGGATAATAAATACATTAACAATGTTGGCTGATGAGGATGAGACTGCAGTACTGTTAGAGATGCAGCAGAAAATTGTATTGCAGCATTGGAAGGAATGAATTGTGATGTTTCCCTTGAGTTGCCTTTGCAGTGAGTCAGCCATGATGAAACCATTCCAGACGGGCCAGACAGAGAGGCTGCATAGGCTTACATTTAAGAAAGAACTGCTGAGAAGCAGACAGCTATTGGATCTTGCGCGGCAGTTCTTGCTGAATGAGAAAAGAATGTGGAGCAGTGGATGCAGAAGTGAAGGAAACCTGTTGTCGGAATCCAAAGTAAAAAGGATGGTGCTGTTAACAGATACTTTGTGCTCATCTAGACAAGCTGTTTGGTTACAGGGCTCCTGAGATTCATTTTTTATTACATTTGGGGACGGAACAGTTTTGTGACATTACATTGAATCTTTTCAGTTATTGGAAAGATTCATATTAGTTGAAACACAGAAGCAAAACTAATAATGTAATGAGTATGTTTTCTCAAATATGACTGCAAAATAAAAAGCTGCTGAACATTTAGTTCTGAGAGTTTACAGTTGATAAAAGTGAGCTATAAATGTTTTTAGTGAGTTTTGTTCAGAAAGTGAAACGGACAAAAATAGATGAAATAAATTTAGGGACTGGGGGTTGGGATGTGGAGGCAGCACTGTAATATATTGTTGTTGTTTGTCTTTCGGCTTTTTTCCGGTAAGGGGTCGCCACAGCGGAACACTGGTCTGCTAATGATTGGCAGTTGGTTTTTATGGTGTCGAGTTGCCAGCCTGACGTCCAACCTTCAACGAAGGCACGCCAATTCAAACAGCACTGTAATATATGAATAATAAATTACAACATATCCCATGCTTTGTTGTGATCTAATTAAACAGCAGGTCTTCCAAGCTTGTAAAAGCAAAGCATCATCACTCTGAAAGGGTTCTAGGACCAGCAGCAGTGATTCGCCACTTATAAATTAATATAATAAAAGGAATTGTAATCAGTATGCAGAGAGGGATCATGCTGTAAACAGTTGAAAAATGGTATTTACTGACTGTATGAAGGAGAGGCATTTGTATTATGAATGTGATGAAGGGAAGTGCACATTAAAAATGTTGGACAAAAACAAATGTAAAATGGGTTGGAAATTAAAATACTATAAGAAGGGAAGCTGCGTCAGATGAGGAATTAATTAAAAATAAAACAAATTTACCAATTAAGAAAATGTACATAAAATTACTGTGGCTGTTATACAGAATAGGTATGAAGTTTTAAGGGAGGAAGATGATAGAGAACATGTTTTCTTGTTTCTTCATCCTAAGTCAGCCTTTCTAACTTTTCCACTCAGGTTCCAGTTTTGGGCAACTTCAGATTTTCAGTTTATTTTGTTCCAGAAAATGTTTAATTTGTATTAAGATAAATGAAAAGAGACTGCTTATAATATTTACAAACTGTTCAAATATATAAATCACAATTTACATAAAAGTATTTAACAAAAATATGTTGCCAACAGCTTAATACACTTACTACTTTAAAAGTAATTTTAACTTGATCCAAAACCCAAACTTATGCTTTTTACCCTTTGATGTTAAAGTTTTAACATTCATTTCCTTTTAACATATAATAGAGGTCCGTCTAAGAAACTCATTGAAGTTTGTTGGCATTTTCACTTTTGCAATTTGAAGTTAATTCCTTGCTATTGCTGATAAAGTCCAGATCAAAGGGTACTATAAGGCATTAATGCAGTTAAGTATTATACACATATCAGACCACAGCGCTTTTAAAAACAAATGAAAATCCTCCCAGTATTTTCTCTCTTTTTTTCACATTTTAAATTTGACTGGTGCCATGTGTTTTTTTATTGTTTTCGTAGATGTCCAGCAAGTATATTCATAAGTTTTTAACATTTTAGAAATTCTACAAGGAGTAATAACTCTTTGTAGTATTTCCAAATTACAACTTTCCAGAATGTACTAGGAGGTGTTAAGCTGAGAAATTTTAAAATTAGGGAGATTATTAATTAAAGTAATGTGACACTCACACCTCAATGTACACATCGTTGTACCTTTCCCAGATTCAGGAACCTGCCCTTACAGGGTGCTGCATGGTGCTTTAACAAAAAAAGCCTACAGTGTTAAGTCAACTGCCTTTACCTCCAAGATATTTACATGTAGAGAGGCCTCTTGTAGTGGCCAGATTCCTTGGATTGTCTGCCCTAGTTGGTGTCCACACCCACCATTGGGCAGATGCTTCCTTAGTGATAGTCACACTGACAAATAGCGAAACAAAGAAACACTGCTAAGAACGACTGCCTTGGCGAAGTCACCAATGAAGATGCTGATGGAAAACCTTTGAGATATGAACTGAAAAGTACACAGTGTCTGGAATTTGATCTGACTGGACCTTAAATGTCCACTGAGGACCTTCATTTGGTACCTTGCAAAGGGTCAGCTGTTCTTTTTGCAGACACTATAGGGTGTGGATAAGGCAGTTGTCCTAACATTAGAGGACCTCTTCCTGCAGGTGAGAGTGCCATCCAGTCCAACAATATGGCTGTGTTTTGATAAAGCAACAAGTAGGTCAGAACCTGATATACGGCTGTGAGAATGGGCTATGCCAACTTGCTGCTTTCTCACAGTAATGCATATCCCCAGTCAGCCCATATATGTAGAGGACAAGCTCAACAGAGGATTACTGAGGCCTCACAAGTGACTCATCCATCAGCCAGTGGCAAAAACTTGTCTTTCACCACCACTGGGAAAGGCCTTGTTTCCATTTATTTGCATCACTGACTTCTCCAAGTGCAGCAGCTGCTTTTGTGTAATTTCCTGTTCAGGGACTTTTTTCTTGCAGTGCTGCTGTTCAAAAGTGGTCTCCGGGTCTTCTCTCTACCTTTTCTCCTTTACATCTGTGATGAAGTTTCTGCAGAAAGCTAGAATGCATTAGGCCCGGGTCATCCTCTTAATCTCATTCTGTCTTAGACAAGTATGGTTTCTTCTTCTGTGCTCTATTTTACACGAGAGGCCTCTTCTCAAATATCACAGAAGTCTCCTGTCTCATCCATTTGACAAGCCTCACGAAGGTGCAAAGTCCCTCTCACTAGCTGCATATTTTCTCCAGTTCCTCTGACAGGGACCCCTTGTACCCTTTTCCAGTGGTCCGGATCCTTATGGCATTCCAGACACCCTCCACGAGAAAAACATACAAAATTAAATGGACAAAGTTTGCCTTATGGATGGCAGATTAAGCTCCAATTTCATTCTTATCTTCAGTTCCAGCAGTCATGCAACTTTAAGCTAATATCTTTAATCAGTGCTGCAGCTACTCCACAGCTCAAGTTTATTTAGCAACAATTTCTAACTTTCACCAAGGAATTAATTTCTTGCCTTTAGCATTTTAAGTTTTGCAAATGATTTCTGAGAGGAACTTTCTTGCTTTGACCTCACTTCAAGAAAAATGTTTGTCTGGAGCCTAAACTTTATGCTCGAAAATTTGACACTGCCTCTGTTTGAATCAGCTGCTAAAGCAGGTTTAGTACTTATCTTGGAAGCTCCTATTTCTTTTGGCAGTTATCTCTTGCAGAAATGTTTCTGAAATTGTCTGCTCTATAAACTTCCATATATACTATTTCAAAAAGACATGTCTTTCTGCTCTGATCCACCCTTTATGCTAAGGATTGCAATCGAAATTTAATGAGTCAATCTCCCTGTACACTTGTTTCCGTAGTCATGCTGGGGAAAAGCACTTGTTTCGCTGTCTAAATGTTCGACAACTGTGCTTTTATTTGGCTAGAGTAAAATACATTAGAAAAGATCAGCTTTTTCTCTCATTTGCACCTAACCATTTATAACAGAAAACATACAAAGTCACCCTGCAGAAGTTGCTGTAAACTTATTTAAATAATGCTTTCGTAAATAAAGTTAAGATGCATTCAACTAGAGCTGTAGCCTGTATGTGCTACAAGTAGTAGCCTTTTTTCCAAAAATTCCCCATTTGATACCTCATGTGACACCTGTGCAGCTGTGACAGCAAGGAGTGGGATTTTGCAGCTTGGGAAAGTCTTCATGGCAATGAACAACCACTGCACATGGCTAACTACTAGTCCTAATGCTGAAGGGGGCAGATGGTGGGTTATGAACTTCTGTTATGGTAAGTATAATTTGTTTTCTTAATATTGCATCTAGCAATGTTTGCTGTTTTGTTTCTTTTTTTCCCCTTGTTTTTCACCTTCTTTTTGTCATGTTTCTGAAACCCCCAACACCATTTACCTCCTCTCATTCCATTATGCCCATTTTATTCTTTAATTTTTCTTACCTGTTATCCATTTTAATATTTTTTTTCTTGTGTTTCTGTCCTTTAGGTTATAGAAAATTACCTGCAGTCTACCCATGCCTCCACTCACAATGACTACACCATGAAGATCCTTGAGATTTTTGAGATTAAAAAGGAAGGGGAAGAGGAAGTCTTCAGAAATGACCTGAGTAACCGGTAAGGAATGGTATCAGGTTTCGTGTCTTAATTATAGTGGCACTGTTAGGTGGAATTTTGCCAGTGGTGGTTTGTGAGATGACAGGAATCTTCCACAGTAGTTTGTTTCTGATCATAACAAATGCATCCAAATGTTTTTTTTTTGCCAAAGGAATCCTTCTGTATGTACTTCATATACAAGATTGATAACCCCTTCTTGTGAGTTCACTAACATTCTTACAAAGGAGAAGAGGTGGTTGATTGGGACAAATGGTTCTATATTGGAGAAGCTGTTAAGCCACTTTCTGATTTCAAGTTTTATTTTGTTCTCCCTCATGATCCTACTTTGGAATTTAAGAGAAGTGTTGGCTTCTTTTACACTTTTGGGTAGATTCTGAGATTATTTCTCATGAATTAGTTGATGAATTATCTATGGATGGTTCAGTACCTCCATGTTGTTGTCTTCTGTTTGGTTATAAGAACAGAAGATGTCCTTCCTCATCACTGTTGCTGTATTTATATCTAAAGGGATCTCCAGCCAAGGATAGCCCAACGTCTGGCCAGTGTACTAAACCCTTTAATATTTACAGGTGCCAGACGTCACATGTACGCTACCAGCACAAGGTATAGGTCATAAAGATGATGTACAGACGCACACACTTAAAACTGTTTTGCCACCAGTCTGGTCGCCATCATTTAAAGTCAGTCTGAACACCTTTCTGCTGGGCTCATTAACTAGCTTTATTTCAGATATGTGCCCCATCGGCGTTTCTCCTTGTCTTTCTTTATTTATAGATTTATAGATTCATAGATTAGTACTAAGCTAACTGCCCTTGGGAGCCATTTTAAGCTTAGCCAATCATCCCTTGTGGGACTCAAACCTTGCACCTTGTGTTTGTAAGGCAAACACCTTAACCATTAGGCCACCCTCCCAACCACTTTAGTGCTGGTTGGGTTCATGTCGCCCAGAAAGGGACATTGTCAGTGAAAAGACCATCACAACCAGTGTCTCTTCTGTTTGGGTGCTTCCCACGACCATACGCAGGGTTCTGTCTGCCAGACTTTTGTCCTGAAAACCCTACATAGTTGTCTCTCCTTATCTATTTACCTTGAAAAGCAATGTCTTAAGCTGTTGGCTGAAGGTGCTGTGGCTTAGTCTTCCCATCCCAAAGGTCAGATGTCGGCCAAGAAAAAGATCAAAAAACTTAAGTCTGCTGTGGCTGCTCTACATCCTTTCTCAAACATTTCTGTAGGCTAGTGAAAGGCCAGAGGATCGTCTGATGGTTGCTTTGGATTCCTCTGCCACAATCTTGTTAGAGGCTGGCATGGATCTGACCTGTGTCACTTACACATCCTCGGAAGCTTTACAGATGTCTGCTCTAGATGTTGAGGGGCAACCTCGAATGATTATATCTGAGGTATCGAGGGGATTTCACAAATCTTAATGAGGGAGGAGATCCCAACTATGTTAAGTGTCACCAAGGGTCTGATCCTCCCAGGGTGTTTCCTGTGGACAAAGCATATTTTCCACTGTAGTTAAAGATCCCAAACATCAGTGGCAGGACGTTATTCAGGCGGTATTTAATGCTTTGATGGCTTTAAAGTCACCTCAAAGGGTGTCTGTACTTGCCAGTCCCTGGTCTTTTACTCCTCTTAAAAGACCCAGGGAACTGGACTCCTCAGTTGAGGATCAGGATTTGGGGAAAAAGTCCCTGGCTTACTCTTCAGGAACTTTAGTTTTGGGACACTGTTACTAGTATGATGGAATTTCTTAAGTGGAATTACTCTCAAGTGTCTGATATTCAGAAAAGGTATTTTGAGATGGAGTCTCTGAAGCCTTCTGCTGTTACCCTAGTTCTGCCTCTCATCCTGGGTACCTTTTCAGGAGCTTCTGTGGCCCTTTGCTTCTAAGTCCCCTGCTCCTAACAAACCTGACAGATTTTACAAGGTGACTGATGAATCCAATTTCTCTATAATGTCCTTCTGCTGATCCTTCTGTAATGTCTGTCTCTTCTGACAAGCCCTCCTTGCTGCTGCTCTCTACCAAGATGCTTCCTTCAGATAAGGATAGTAGGGCCATGGAGAGGCTGGACAAAAAGATTTACACTGCTGCCACTTATATTTCGGGTCATTAACTACCATACTTGTATGACCAGGTATGTTTTGATTCTCTCAGGTTTAAGTAGTTTCCAACCTTTCTGACTGAGGGGAAGGCTTCTGCCTTTTATCTGTTGGGTTTTATCTCTCTGGTTGCCCATCAGTGTGTTAAATGCTACTACAACAAAGGTGAGGCTTCCTGCAGGGCTGCTACATTTGGATCTGTTATGAGGCATTACTCTTGGCTTTGTCTTCAGGCTTTGCCTGATGACATTGAGGCCAAACTATTGGAAAATCTTTTTGTTACTTCTGTTGAACTTTAAGTCCCTCCAGGGTAAAGCCTTAACCTTACAGGAGTTGAATATAATGTTGTTTCTCCAATTCCTCAGAGGAGTTACCCATCCGGATATGCTTTTGTTTGCAAGCGGTCTCACCCTACACCCAAAGGAATAAAGGGTTCTAGGTGTGTGCCTCCTGCTAAGTCCACTCAAACTGCTACTTCCCAAAAGCCTACTTTTCAGGATAGGCCAGGTTTCATTTGACAGTTTGCTCACCCTTTACCTTTGCCAGGTTCCTTTATCCCTGTCTTTCCCTGTCTCTTCCAAATTGGTTGAAGATCACAACAGGCTCCTTGGTTCTGTCCATTATCCATCAGGGATATTTCCTGGTTTGGAAATCCCTTCTTCCCTTATTGGGCATTCCACAATCTTCTCGAGAACAACCTCTTTTCTCAGAGGTTCTGCATTCCCTTTTGATCCAGGGCATAATTCAACCTGTGCCCCTCTGCCCAGGTAAGGAGGAGTTTCTGTTCGAGAATGTTTTTGGTTACCATAAAGGAGGGCACTTGGAGACCAATTCTGGACCTTTTCCCAGCTCAACACCTTTCTCAAGATTCCTTCCTTTCGGATGTTGTCTCTTCAGCCGTTATTTCCCCTTTTTCTACCTAGGCCTTTCTAGTTTTCTCTGGATCTCAAGGATGCCTATCTTAATATCCCCATCCATCCCCTTTTCAGGAAATGTTTACTTTTCTTTGTTTCTTAGTTGCATTTTCAGTTCTATGCTTTGCCCTTTGGCCTCTCTACTGCCTCAGGGGTGGTCACCAAATGCCTTGCTGCTGTCATTGCCTTTTGCAGTATGAGAGGAGTTCAAATCTTTCCTTATTTGGGCGATCTGCTCATTCAAGCTGCTTCCCCTGATGCTCTTGCTTCAGGATTTCCAGTTTATTATTTCCCTATTGCAGAGTCTGGGGTTCACCATAAATATCCATAAATCAGCTCTATCCCATTCTCAGGATCACATTTTTCTTGGTTGCAGGCTGTAGACCATCCCCATGCTGACATCTCTATCTGCCCCCAAGGCCCTGTCTCTTACTGCCTTTTTCCAGTCTCCTCCTCCTCTGGTTTCAGTCACAGCCAGGCATTTTGTCACTCTCTGGTTCAGGCTTTCCACCATTCCCATGCTTCGTGTTGCCAGGCTCCACATATGAAAGTTACAGTGGTACCTCAACTCATTGTGGCTCAACAACTGCCACCCTTTGGACTTCCCTGTCCCTTTCCTTCCTGGTCTCAAGCTTGACCTTCAATTGTGGATTCATCAACTTTCTGTTAATCCAGGTCTTCCTTTTCAGGCTCCAGTCCTGACTCGAGCTCTTTACAGACACCTCAGACAGGGGATGGGGGGCCTTCTTTGGCTGTCTCTTGGTTCAGGGTCTCTGCCTTATCAGAGGTCAGACCACATCATTGTAAAAGAGATGAGGTCTCTGCTTCTAGCTCTTTAAGCTTTTCATTCCGTCTTTCATGCTGGTCCCCTCAAAATTTTTAGAGAGAATGCCACAGTGATGTGGTATGTCAACAAACAAGGGGGGACAAGGTCCTACTTTCCTTGCAGACTAGCTCTTCAAGTCTGGAATCTAGCTGTCTGGTATCAAGTGGCTCTTCAGGCTGTTTACATTCCCTTGGAGCAGAGTCTAGTGGCAGACTCCTAGAGCAAGTCCAGCACACAAGCTCACAAATTGATGCTTCAGAGAGAGATATTCCTGGGCATTGTCCATCAGAGGGCTATTTCTCAGGTAGATTTTTTTTGCCTCCCCTCTGAACAGACATCTTCCTCTATTCTGTTTCAGAGCCCCAAGTCCTGTGGCTTGGAAGTGGACACCCTGTGTTTTCCTTGGAAGGGGATGTTTCTGTACTCCTTCCTACCACTTCCACTGTTAACCATAAGTCTTGCACAAGATCAGGGAAGGACTGTCACTGTTCCAAAATCTTGCTGATGACTCCCTATTGGCCCAGGCAGCATTGGTTCCCCCTTCTGTCTCATTTGGCCAGGGGCAGTCACCACAAGTTACCTCACCGGGTGGGCATTCTTACAAAAGACGAGGGATCTGTTATCCTTCCTCACTTCTCCACTCTTCAACTGACACTGTGGGTTATAGGAATTTGATCCCTTTTAGGCACGTGTTTTACGAGGACATGCCTCTGGTCCTGCAGGAGGCCAGAAAGCCCAGTACCAGGAAATCATATTTATCCAAGTGTAAAAGATTTTCTGTTTATTCCGCCTTTCTCTCCATCATGATCCCCTATCTGTGGAGGTTACTGTAGTTCTGTTATTTGTTTGCTGAGCTGGCAAGTTCTTAAGTTAAAGCTCACGTGTCGGCAATTTCTGGTTGTCTGCCCTTGACTCTTCCACTGGCCTCTTGATTTGAGGTCAAGCAGTTTCTTAAATGCATCCTTCATATCGAGGCTCCTATGAAGCCTATTCCGCCTTCCTAGGACTCTATTTTTGTCCTTGAAAAGTTAACTCAGGCTACCCTTGATCCTGCTCCTTACAACATTGAACTTGGAAGACTCTTCTTATTTTGGCTCTCACTTTAGCCAAGATGGTGTCTGAACTTCAGGCTCTCATGGCTGTTCCTATTTTCTTAGTTTTTCACAGAGACAGGGTGTCTCTATAGTAACCCTCCTTTTATGCCTAAGGTGGTTAATGACATGTTTTAATCAGTTTATTCATTTGCCTTCCTTTTTTCCTTCTTTGTAGTCTGCCAGTGTGAAGGTCCTTCACACTTTAGATTTGCATGGACGGTTCAGATATTATTTGGATAAAACTAAAGTTATTTGCAAATCTGTGCAGCTTTTTGTTTCCTTTCATCCCAGGTCTTTGGATGTGGCTGTTTATCTGCAAACCATCTCTTCCTGGATTTCTAAAGCCATTTCTTCTGGTTATTCTTTTCATGATAAATGTCTTTCCTCATCCGTAAAGGATCACTCTACCAGGGCTGTTGCCTCCTCTGCTGCTTTTTTTTTTTCAAGGGGCTGGATGCCAATTCTATCCTCAAGGTTGCTACTTGGTCTTGTCTTCATACTTTAAACATTATAAGTTGGATGTTATTTCCAGGGCTAGAGTTGGCTTTGTCGGGGCTATCCACCCTTGGTTTCTGGAGGGCTGTTCAGTGCTGTCCTTCTCCCAGGTTTCCTCTTGAGCTTTTGTACTCCCCCTTTAGTGATGGGTACTGCAGCAGTGATTACAGTTGTGCAAAACATTAGCATAACCGTTGCCATTCTCTTCACTGTTGCAGTATTCGCTGCCTGCCTCCTGCCCCCTCTGCTCTAGCCTGTTCTTTCTTGCCCTCCTGGCTGAGGGGCTCTTCTCCCCTTTCTGCTTCTGGATGCACATGCTCTTCCCTTGTCCATAAGGGCATTCTGCGCCTCCTGGGGCTTTTTCAGTTCTGAGTGTGTGCATCCATACCTCACCTTTATGCCCTACGCCTTGCTTGGGGAGCATATATGTGACATCCTTCACCTGTAAGTATTAAAGGCTTTGGTATACTAGCAGGATTTTGGGCTATCCTTCACTTATGTATACTTCAACAGTGAAGAGAAGGACATCTACTGTTATGGTAAGGTTTTATAAAACTGTGCTTTCCTCTACAGCTTATTCTGTAGTATTAGGTAGGGCTCCTCTTATGGAGGGGCACAGCTCTGTCGCCCATTCATTCCCTGAGTGGAAGTTAACAACCCAGTGAACATCAGGCAGTGGGGAGTGAGTAAATCTGCCAAATACAGTGAAGCACCTTCCCAATCCTTTTTGAATAGACTGACTGAAAGCTGTGTCACTATACTTGGTATTCTGCAAACTGCTAAGAAGTGACCTATTTCTGGAATGCAAGGCATCCTACGACCCAGTATTGATGAATTTACTGCACATCAGCAAGTCAGATGGAATTTACTGCACATCAGCAAGTCAAATGGTATCACAAATACTCAGTCTAGGGATCTAACGGTTTGGAGGGATAGGTATATCTCACAAAGGATACCCTTGCTCTCGAACTGACACATGAAACAAAGTATCTGATACTTGATATCCTTCTCTGTTTTATTGAGGAGTGTGTAGATCTTTACTTCCAAAAATGTTCGTGTGTGTGTGTGTGTGTGTGTGTGTGTGTGTGTGTGTGTGCACGCACGTGCATGAACTAGAAATGGCAGATAAACAGACAGGACATCTGGATTCAAACAATGTTAAGACTGTGGTAGAAAGATGCTCGATTCAGATGGGCATCTTTCCTGTGTATACTGTTTGGGTGCGCCCTATCTAGACATTACATGTAAGATTTGTCGGGGTTTCAGTGCCTGTACACTGGCAGAGCGATGAAATAAGCTTATTTTGAAAGGCTTGTTAAAATGCTCCTTTGAAGAAGTTAAGACATCTAAATTGTTGAAACCAGTTCCAAAAAAGAGAAACCATTCTGTGCCGACGTCACCATCGGCACAAGACATAAAATCACACAAGCCACCGGTTCCATCTGTGTGTTGAGAACTGAGGGCAAAAGTACCGAAAATTACTGAAAAATTACCTTTGGTACTGATGGTTCAGTCTCCATTGGTACCAATGGTTACTGCATCCAATACTGACCACTTCGGCACCAACCACTGCTTCTGTGCCAGCGACCTCTTTGGCACCAACAATCTGTCTTCAACTAGCTTCACTCACCTCTCATTTGGTTCTGACTTTACCCTCTGCACAGCAGCTGACAGTACTGAAAGTCGAGATATTTATACCTCCCAAGACTAAGTATTCCCCCTCTGTGAACCCATTCTTTGGTCAGCTCCCCAGCCCTTTCATTGATAGGCCAGAGTTTCCCTCGGGAATGTTGATCCGATCTTCCAAAAGTCTGTCTGAAGTGGACGTAGTTAGATTGGTGGACCAGCTTTTGGCTGCCAGGGGTCTCCCCGCACCTATGCAGACCTCTCTCCTTCCCGGAGCCGAGGGTTATTCTCCCAGGACTCCACCAGACTTTCTTCCTTCAACCTCCTTCCAAAATTTGGAGCCCACCACTTGGACCCTCGCGGTACCAGCTGCCTCAGTGCTGACGGTGGACCTTACCTCGGCACCGGGGTCATCTCTGATGTCTTTGGCACCATTGGATCCATTGCACACCCAGGACTGTGGTTTGACTGCCGGTTCCGAGACCTTCTGTACAGTTCTGGTTGTTTCTTCAGTGCCGTTTTTGGCTCTCGGGACCATGGCAGTGCCAACCCACCCTTGGCTCCTGTTCTGGACAGTGGCTCATCGGAGGGGGTGACCCCAGTTCTGAGGATGTTTTTCTCTGTTCCGGGCTCACCTCCCTCTTCAGGTGGGCCTGCCTTTCAGATCATGGAGAGAGCTGTAGCCTCAGCAGGCTCCCAGCTGGCTCCTTCTACTCTGGAGTGTCACAGTTTCGTATCCATTGGCTCACAGCTGTCACAATCTATTATGTCTGGACAGCGGGCACAGGAGCTGCAAGACACCCCTGTTCAGGGTCCCTCCTGCTCAGAGTCTTCCTCAGAATTTCCCCCTGAGGAGCCACACCATATGAAGACTTGGAAGAGGAAGTATCTAGATTCTCCAGAAGAGTCTGTCACTGAAGACCCTGATTATACGATGAAGGGGAAGGTTGCCTCCAGTCACCCCCTGAAGATGTCTCCAAAGGATACATCCTGTAAATACTGAAACAGAGGGGTTATTGGAAGCCCTCAAACCCATCCTCTGAGGAATATGTGTTCTTGTAAGCTTTTTATGCCCGCCCATTTACTTCCTGGGTGTCCCCACTTGCAGATGAAGGCTCCTGATTCCATAGAGTCCATTCCCCGGAGACCAGGTAAAATTTTGACAGCCTCTGAAGACCAGCCCCTTTGGACAAAGTGTCTAGCAGTAGATGCTATGCTGGTGGTATCAGCCACCAAAAAAGTGACTCACTGAGGACAGTTGTACTGTCCATCCTCCTAACTGAGAGTCTAGGACAGGTTTGGGATGCGAGTCTTTGCGTAATCAACCTTCGCTATTAGGTCCTTGAACTTCTTGGCACACTTTACTAGACTCCAAAAAGACGTGATAACTGAGCTTTCAGACACCCTTTCAGGAGCTGTATCTGATGAGGTTTGGGGTGAGGTTTGGGGTAAGGTTGCCTTGCAGCTTGCCACCCTGGAGTCTATCATAGACTCGTCCATGCGGCTCATTGCTTACACAGCCAAAGGGACATTTAGGGCAATGGGTACAGGCATTGCCATAAGGCACCATACCTCTGGATGCGCTTGTGTAACTTCGTGGAACCTTTCAAGTCTTCCTTTGTCAACACTCCTGTTGACTGTTCCTCTTTGTTTGACCCAAAAGTTAGAGACACATTAGCCAGTTGTGAAAAAGATGGAAAGACCCTTTCTGCTGTGGGCATTCATTTTTCCTACTCTTCAACGATCCTATTCTAGAAATCAAAGGAGTGGAAAAATGTAGTTCAAGAAATCCCAAGGGCCTTTTCATGACGCACGTGGTGAGTACTCCCCTCGGGTCAGAGGGAGGAACTCTACTGGAAGATGTCCACCCCGTGGCAGAGGGGGGTCTGCACAATCAAGGCTCCAGATATACCTTTTTCCGGAAAATCCTACCAGTGGTCTTGAACGGAGGCCCAATTGCTTACCTCTGGAAGCAGTTGGGGGAAGATTTTCACTGCACCAATCAGCCTGGTTCATGGTAACCTCAGATACTAGTGCAGAGAATCATCACCAGAGGTTACCACATCCCCTTCAGTCTCTTACCAAAGCTTCAAAAGTGAATCCCTGATGTTCTACCCAGTCAGAGGGATCTAGTAGCAGTAGAAATTCAAAATCTGCTCCAAAAAGGAGTCATTCGAGAAGTCACACCAGACCAAATAGGATCCGGATTTTACTCAAGATTCTTTTTAGTGCCAAAAAAGACAGGGGACTGGAGACCAATTCTAGATCTCAGCCTACTGAACAAGTTTGTACAACAGATGAAATTCCGAATGGTCACAGTTCAGTCTAGCATTCCCTTTCTAGGGAAGAACATTTGGATGTGCTCTATAGGTCTTCAGGACACGTATTTACTACATAAAGATGGACAAACGCCACAGAAGATATCTCCGCTTCTGGCTAGGAGTCCATCATTACCAATTCTGAGCACTGCCCTTCGGTCTCACCACAGCCCCAGGGTTTTCACCAAATGCATGGCAGTGGTAACAGCTCACTTGTGAGACTACGAGGATTCCGAGTGTTTCCATACCTAGATGACTGGCTCCTCACCCCCCCACCCCCCGGCATTTACTGCTTTACACCACAGACTTTGTACTACACCTCGCCAAGGCACTAGGCATTTTAATCAACAAGGGAAAAGTCACAGTTTACTCCTGGGCAAGATCTGGAGTTCATAGAGGCAAGACTAAATAAAGTTTTCTGTGTAGCCTCTCTCCCCCCACACAGGCCGATAAAGCTAAGGTTGCAAGTTCGAGCAGTCATTTTCCAAAACAAAGTTCCTGCTCGCCTGGTACTTCAAAAGTCTGGGAAACATGGCTGAGACTATTACTTTATTATCCCTGACAAGGTACCACATGAGGTTACTTCAATGGCTCTTGGCATCACAATGGTCAATTTTAACGCATCTGATGTCTCATCCAGTTCTGATGACAAATCGCTGCAAAAAGGATTTATCTTGGTGGGTGAACTCAGAAGAAAATCTGTGGGGTCGCACCTTTTCTCCCTCTCCGCCCAAAGCCATAGTGATCACTGCCGCTTCCCAGATGAGGTGGGGGGGCATTATTTGGGAAAGACTTTTCAAGGCACTTGGTCCCTGCAAGAGGCCAGTTTGCACATCAGCGTCCTAGAACTGAGGACAGTGCTTCTAACGTTGCTAGCATTCCAGTCTGTTCTTCCTTCGGGGACAGTTGCAATCCAGTCAGACAAACATGTCTGTAGTCTGGTACATCAACAAGCAGGAAGGAACAAGATCCTATCCACTATGTTGGGAAGCCCTCAGGATTTGTCAATGGGCTATCATTTCCAGACACTTTCTTATAACAACGCGTATCCCGGGAAACTCCAACATGATTGCAGACAAGTTGAGCAGATGCATCCTCCTGCCTCACAAGTGGTCTCTCAACCATAACATAGCAATGAAGATCTTTCTTTATTGGGACCAGCTGTACTGCGATCTGTTCACCTCTCCAATAAACAACAAATGCAGCAGCTGCTTTGCCCTAATTCCCCCTTACAGGGAGTCCCCGAGAGACCCACTTCTCGATTGGCTTTATGCCTTTCCCCCTACTCCACCGACTCCCCAATTTTTGAGGAAAAGCCCAGAGATTGAGAAGCAAAGTAATTCTCATTGCACCCTATTGGCCCCGTCAAGTATGGTTCCCCTTTCTTTGGCCTCATCTGGTTCACCGCCCTTGGATTTTGGACCCAGCTCCAGACCTACTATCTCAAGCTGCCGGCTTGGTATCTCCAATTCCAGTAATTGCCAGGCAGAATAACTTATCCTCTTTGGTACAAAAGATTCTTCTGGCTTCCCATAAACCATCCACTAGGAAACTTTACCTTAGCAAATGGAAAAGATTTCCGATTTGGGCCTGGACGAACAACATAGACCCCTTTTCAGCATCAATTAATAACGTCTTGGAATATTTAGCGTCCTTATATGAGTCGGGAGCCTCTGCTTCTACAATTAAGGTTCAGTTAGCCGCTATTTCCAATTTTCCCAACTGAGTCGATCATTCCTTGATGTCTCATCATTTATGCGAAATTTTTCTTAAAGGCGCCTTACATCTAAAGCCCCCATTAAAGGGTCCTGTAGCACCATGGAATTTGACTTTAGTCATACAATGCTTAGTTCGACAGCCCTTTGAGCCAGCAGCTACTTGTGACCTCAAGTTTTTGTCTTGGAAAACCCTCTTCCTAGTGGCCATCACATCTGCCAGGAGAATTTCCAAGTTACAAGCTTTATATGCGAAACATCCTAATATCATATTTCACAAAGAGAGAGTTTTGCTAAGAACCAACCCGTCCTTCCTCTCCAAAGTGGTATCAGAATCTAATGTTAACCAGTCGATAAGACTTGCCAGTCTTTACAAATTTTTCAAACAAAGGTGAATACTGTTTATATCTGCTGGACGTCCACAATGAAATCAGACCAGTTATTTGTATCCTTCTCAGGACCCGGATTGGGTAGACCTATATCAGAGGTTACTTTATCAAGATGGCTTAGAGATTGTGTTACCTTTGTCTACAGTCAGAATAAACTCATCCTGCCTGCTCCGGTTAGAGTGCATTCTACCAGATCTGTTTCCACTCAAGCGGTTTTTCATTCCAAGGCCTCTATGGAAGAAATATGTGCAGCTGCAAAGTGCAGTTGTGTACACTTACCATAAATGTAGATGTTCAATTATATTCACTGTTGCAGTCCTAGCAAATGGGTTATCCGGCTCCCAGAAGCCCTCAGTCAGCCGGAATACCAAATAAGTAAAAATGATGTCAGTTGTAAAGGACGTCAGGGCGTCCGATACAAAAGGAGGCAGCTGACTTCACTTTCTCAGTCTTTCTTGCCATGGCAGTCAGGAGCCCACAGAAAATGAGGCTTAAATCAAACACTAATTTGACAAATAAATTAAGCCTGTACCTCAGTAAAAAAGAATAGGAGAGGACCACAAAAAGGGGGAGGAGGGAGGGAAACCAGGACTGCAACAGTGAATACACTCAAACATCTACATTTATGGTAAGTGTACACAACTGTACTGTGTTCATTGTGTTTCACTGTTGCAGTCCTAACAAATGGGTTGATTACCAAAGCCCAGAGGAAAAAAAAAGGGGGAGGAACCAACAGCATCAAGGGTTGGAGATAATGCCCTGCAACACCGCAGTGGCAAACCCTGCCCTGGCTGTGGAAAACAGAGGCCGATTATAATGCTTTGTGAAAGTGTGAACAGAAGACCATGTGGCAGCCTCCAAAATGTTTTTAGTATGGACACCCCTGAGAAAGGCTGCTGAAGTGGAAGCCGATCTAGTAGAGTGGGTCCTAACCCCTTGAGGCGGAGCTTTGCCATGAATGGAATAACAAAAAGTAATGCAATGTGCAATCCATTTAGAAATGGTCTGCTTAGAAATAGCCTTGTCCTGGGCTCCAGGGGCAAAACTGACCAATAACTGTACTGATATCCGAAGGTCCTTAGTCCTGTTCAGGTAAAACCTGAGCTGTCTGTGCACATCAAGAGAATATAGGATCTTTTCACCTCTATTGCGAGGATTAGGAAAAAGGTAGGAAGGTGTATGGACTGATGAGTCAGTCTGGAAACCACCTTAGGCATAAAAGAGGGATTAGTCCTCAGAGAGACTCTGTCTGCATGGAAAATAAGAAAAGGCTCCATGGCCATCAAAGCTTGCAGCTCCGAAGCCCTCCTTGCTGAAGTTATAGCCAAGAGGAAGGCGGTCTTCCAAGAGAGAAACTTTAAATCTGTAGAGGCAGTTGGCTCAAAAGGAGGAAGAGTGAGTTTCTGCAGAACAAAATTAAGATCCCAGGCTGGAGTAGGTGCTCTGCTGGAAGGTTTTAAATTGCAAGCACCTCTGAGAAACATTTTCATCAGGGGATGAGAGAAAATGGGCTGTTCAAGAGAACAAGGAGCAGAGATGGCTGAAGCATGGATCTTGATAGAGGAAAAAGAAAGACCACCATGAAGCAAATCATCCAGGTACTCCAGGATCAGAGGAAGGGTAGGCTGAGAAGAAGATTCCCCTCTAGCCTGCATCTAATGAGTGAATCTTTCCCATTTGCCAGCATAAGACTTCCTAGTGCTAGGCCTCCTGGCCTCCCTCAGCACATCAACCACCTGCTGGGGAAAGGGAAGAAGAAAAAGATCATACAATGAGCCATGCTGCCAAATGGAGAGACTGAAGTTGAGGATGTAGAATGTTTCCCCTTTCCTGAACCAAATGATCTGGCTTCAGAGGAAGATGCCAAGGAGGAAGATGGGAGAGACTGCAAAGCAGTGGATACCAATGCTGTCTGGGCCAGACCGGAGCTATGAGAATAGTCCTTCGATGTTCGTTCCTGATCTTCAGTAATACTCTGGGAAGAAGAGGGGGGGGGGGCGTACACTGATAGCAACGTCCAAAGGAAGGACAGAGCATCCATTTTTCAGGCTCTGCTGTGCTGCTGTCTGGTGCCAAAGACAGGCAGCAGATGATTGTCTGGGGAGGAGAAGGGAGTGCCCCAATGTTGAATGATGCTGTAAAAGACTGCTCTGTTTAGCTGCCACTTGTGATGATCCAGGGTTTGCCTGCTCAACTGGTCTGCCAAAACTTTGAGCCTTCCTGGAAGAAACTGAGCTAGGAGATGCAGGTCCAGGGATGCTGCCATGGACCAAAGATTCATGCTTTCCCTGCACAGGGGGTAGCAGGGTCCCTGGAGAAAGAAGATGCTTGAAAGCCAGTAAGGCCTGCTGAACTGCAATCAACTCTTTTAGATTTATGTGCAGGTGCATCTGCTGGGCGTTCCAGCGTCCCTGTATGCATCTGCCATCCAAGTGTGCTCCCAGGTGTAGTCCGATGTGTCTGTAGTCAGAACCTAAGTGGCAAGAGGTGTCTGAAAAGGCATGCCTTTGTTTTGTAGACAGGCAGTTGCCCACCATAGAAGCTCCGTCTGCAGAAATGGAAGCAGAGGTATCATCTTACCAAGGTCTGCCGAGTGTTGACACCAAATGTTCTTGAGGTACCATTGCAATTTCCTCATATGCAGTCTTGCATATGGAATCATGAGAATACAAGATACCATCAATCCCAGAGCTTGCAGGTACTTCCTTGCAGGGAGCTGGGACAGGCTTGCCAAGTCCTTGACGTAAACTGAAAGAGTTGTCTGCTTCTCCTGGGTGAGATGTATCTGGACGGCTGTGTTCAGACTCGCTCCCAGGAATGTTATCTCCTTGGATGGTACCATTTTTGATTTTTCCACATTGAGAGTGTAACCCAGGGAAGAGAGAAGAGTTTTTACGAATTCCAGATCCTTGATAGCTGTTCCTGAGAACTTGCTTGAATCAGTCGTCCAAGTATGGGTAAATCTGAATTGTCTTCTTGTAAAAAGCAATGACTGAGGCCAGGCACTTTGTGAAAACTCTGGGAGCAGTAGATAAGCCAAAGGGGCAGCACAGAGAATTGGTAATGTTGCTCACCCACTCTGAAACAAAGATACTGCCTGCAACTTTCCCTGATAGGAATGTGCAGATAAGCCTCTTTGAGATCCAAGGTTATCAGCCAGGAATCCTTGTCTAGAGGTGGTAGCAACTGATGTAGAGTGAGCATTTTGAACTTTGGAATTACTAAAAAAGAGTTCAGAATGGAAAGATCCAGGATAGGACGCTAGGTGCCTTCTTTTTTTGGAACTAGGAAAAGCCTGGAATAAAAGCCCTAGCCTACCTGCTGAGCAGGGACTGATTCTATTGCTCCCAGATGAGACTGAGACAAAATTTGTTTTTCTACTTCTGCCCTTTGGTTTGGAGGAACATCCGGGAATCCCTTGGGAGCTGGAAAGGTGCGGAAAGAAAACTTGTGCCCTAGGGACACTGTTCTGAGCATCCATTTGTCTGTGACAGTGACCCAGACATCTGCAAAAGGAGCCAACCTTCCCCCTAAAGGACTCTCCTGGCAAGCAAGAACAGGCAGAAGTTGTAAAAAGTCATTGAGACTGTTTTGATTGAGATGCAGGCTTGGAGCTTCCCCCTTTAGAAGTGGAAGCCTGCCAACGCCTAGACCTTTGAGGGGTAGTCCCCTGCCCCCTAGAAGATTTTGTAACCTCTAGTCCTGGAACGGTTCTGTCTGCTGTTATCAGGAAAGGTCCAACTCTTGGAAGGGTAATTCCTGCTAAAGCGAGGGGGGTTGAACTTGCAGAAAATCCTTAACAGTTTGCATGGACTTGGCCTTAATCTCCATCTTCTTCAGTACCTCCTCTGCTTTGCTGCCAAAAAGATTGTCTGTATGCAAAGGTACATCCAAAAGCTTAGCCCTGACAGGTTCTGGAGGAGGCTGTTCTCTGAGCCAAGCGTGCCTTCTAATAGATCCAGTAGCCATAGCCCTGCTGGAGGCCTCAAGGATGTCAAAACCACAATGCAAAGAATGCTTATTGACCAGACTGGCTGAATTCAGTAAATCCTGCATGTCTTTACTCTCTGCCAAAAGAGGTACACTTGCTATCCTAGACTTAATAGCCTCCAAGGTGTGCTGCTGGTACTTCAGCATATGAAATAGACAATTGGTAGCCCTAATAGCTAGGGTGGCAGAGGTATAAACCTTCTTACCCCACCTATCTAGGTTCCTACACTCCCTTTCAGAGGGAACAGGATTCCTGGTAACAGTGGCCTTAACTTTTAGGGCCCTGAGAAATAACCTCTGGATCCACCAACGGATTCCTGAAAAGAAACTGATGAGAATCAGGGACCCTGTAGTACCTGTCAGGTTTCCTGGAAGCAGGAGGAACCGAATTTGGAGACTAGGAATTTTCCAGAAAAACATCATCAACAACTTCCAACACGGGGATTAGCAAGATGCCTATGCTGAGGTAAATCCAGAAACTCCCTAATCCGTTTCTTGGATTGGGGATAATCCTGACTTTCCCATTTAAAATGTTCTTTGAGGGTATTTAAAGTATCACCAAAAGAGAAATCCTCTGGAGGAGAGGCCGAAGGGATGGACTGTTCTGCATCTGAGTCCTCAAAAGGAGAAAAAGCCTGAGAAAATTCCTCCATCAGCAGAAATCCTGGAAGAATCAGAACCTGAGCAGGGCAAAGCCTCAGGGGAATCATCCCTACACCTTTAGGAAGGAGGAGGCTGAGAACCCCTAATAAAAGTCAACAAATCATTAGCCATTTTAACCATTTGGGATTGAGGAGAATGAGAAGAAGCTGGAGCCTGCCTTTTCACAGGCTTACGAATGGAAGATTTACCTGCAATCCTGAAGGATTCGGGAGGCCTGGTAACCGCCGAAGTTGTAGCAGAGGTTGAAGGAAGAAGTTTGCTGCCAGAATGCAAAACGGAGGCCTTGGACACCGGAGTCAGCTTAGCGGCTCGGCTCCAGCAGAGGAGGCGACAGGCCGGAAAGGAAAACGGAGTCTGAAGGACTAAGGGACTCGGACTCACTCGAGGCCTGCAGTTGTACATCAGTGGACTGCAGGGACTGCAAAGGCGTTTCACTGGCTACCGCCTGACTGACGACCAACTTAACCTTATCCGAGGACTTAGCTCTCTGAGGCGTGTTGCAGTCCTTATCCTTACGTTTCTTCAGAACATCCGAAGCTTGAAGACTGGCGGACGCCATACCAATGAACTTAGACCAAACTCCAAAATGCCTAGCCAAAATCTTAGCCTGACAACAGATAGTACGCGGATTAAAGGAGGTGCAGAGATCACACTTGGGAACGTCGTGGTCAAGGCCTAAACAAATAATGCAATAGGAATGAAAATCTCTATGAGGAATCTGCTTTCCACAGGTAAGACAATTAACTTTTTCTGACATTCATTAAGGCAAGAAAAGAGGATCCCCAACAGGGTACTTAGACGTAGTAGACTTCAACTCTTGTAGTCGGAAACCAACAAAGGTAAACTGCCGACTGGCACTCGTGCATGAAAAGCTTCTGCTTCGGGCTCCGCAGCAAGGAAGACTGAGGAAGTGACATCGGCTGCCTCCTTTTGTATCGGACGCCCTGACGTCCTTTACAACTGACGGCAACCGATGTCATTTTTACTTACCTTTGGTATTCTGGCTGACTGAGGGCTTCCAGGGGCTGGATAAACCCATTTGTTAGGACTGCAACAGTGAAACACGATGAACATCATGGGCTACTCCTCATACCTTTATCACTCATTACAAATTAGACATGGTCTTCATGGTAAGAGCATCCTTTTGGCTCTATATGGTACTCAGTAATAGCCTTTCTTAGGGCCGCCCAGGATCTAAAGTAGCTGGGGACTCTGTCCCATCTGTCAAGAATGAATGAAGATTGACAACATCGGATAAAGAAGTTATGTCCTTACCATAACGATGTTCATCGTGTTTCACTGTTGCAGTCATTACAATTGGGTTATCCTGCTGGTAGGCTACCCGCAGTCGGCCTGAGTTCCAAAGTCTAGGTCCGGCGTCGGTTGCTGTTGCCTCCTCCCTGACGTCGGTGCGCCAGGGGTATAAAAGATGCATGCGACGCCATTTTCTTCAGTCTTTCATCCTGCGTGGTGCCCGAAGCAAAAGCAGTTCGCAAGTGCCGGTCGGCCGACTCCTGAGATTTTCAAATTCGAATTTCAGATCTTAAGTCTTCATTAAAGCTAAGTACCCCATTGGGGAAACTTTTTTCTTGCTCCAGACCGATGTCAGAAAAAGTTAATAATTGTATTTCTTGTGGGAAGCAAATACCTCATAAGGATTTTCATTCTTACTGTATTCCTTGCCTAGGCCCTGACCACGACGTTGCTTGTTGTCGGTTTTGTGCAAGATTTAACCAACACACTATTAAGCGTCGGTACGATTTTGCATTTCATTATTTTGGCAGAAGATTTAACTATATTATGCCGTCGGAGCAACCGACTACCGGAGTTTATAAAAAGCGCAAAGAAAAGGACAGGCACCCGAGGTCCAAAACCGATGACGAGGCTTCTGCTAGGCCTGTCGCCGGTTCTCAGTGAGGTGCTTTCGCAACCCCTGACGCCCGCTACCTCAGAGCCACAGGCCGCTTCTGACTCCCACGTGGAGCCGAATAGGCCGCTGGAAACTCAAGGTATTGGACACTCGGAAACTATTCCCTCAGATGGGTCCAGAGCCGCTGAGCAGGTATCGGCTTCTGAGGGTGTTTTCAGTCCTACACAGTTATATGTAAAACCAACTTCAATTCAAAGGCAAAGTCTAAAGAAGCTCTAAAGACAAAGAAACAAGTACAGCATTCTCCTGGACAGGCCTCCATGCCTAAAAAACAGATGCTTAAAATGGCCGAAGACCTAATTACTTTGATCAGGGGTTCCCATCCCCTTTCTGATAAGAGACCTAGGCAAGAGATAGAATATGCATCTTCAGATCAGGTTTCCATTTCCTCTGATTCCTCTTCTGACCAGGAATATTCTCTTCCTCCCTATGAGGATTCTGATGCTGAAGAATCTATTCCTTCAGCCTCCCCTCCTGAGGATTATTCTTTTGGGGAAACCCTGCATACTATGAAGGAGCATTTCCACTGGGAGAGCCAAGATTACTCAGAATCCAAGAAAAGGCTCAGAGCCTTCCTTTTATTGCCCCAGCACAGACCCCTTGCTATTCCTCCTGTTTTAGACATTGTAGATGATGTATTTTCAGAGTCAGGACTGTCTCCTGACTCTTTGCCTCCAGCTCCTGTTAAGCCAGACAGATACTACAGGGTTCCTGATTCACATAAATTTCTTTATAAAAACCCTGCTGCAGACCCAGAAACAATCTCTCAGGGTCCCAAAGGGGTCAAGGCGTCCACTGCAAAAAAAAAACCCTATACCCTCTGATAGGGATTCAAGGGCCCTGGACAGATGGGGGAAAAAGATTTATCCTTCTGCTACCTTGGCTGTAAGAGCTTTAAATTGTCAATTTCATATGCTTAAGTGTCAGCAATATCTAATGTCACTGCTTAAACAAAAAATGTTGTCAAATTCAGAATGTGCAGAAAACAAAGAAATGCAGGATTTATTGCATGCGGCTGAACAAGTAAGAAAGCATACTTTGCAATGTGGTTTTGATTCTCTAGAGGCCTCTTGCAGGGCCGCTGTTGCAGGTTCTGTCATTAGGAGACATGCTTGGTTAAAAGAATCTGCCCGATCATGTTAAAGCAAAATTGTTAGATGCTCCATTACAACATAATACCTTGTTTGGTGTTAAAGCAGAAGAGGTTTTGAAGAAAATGGAGGACAAAGCTAAATCTATGCAAACAGTCAAGGATTTCTTACAGGTGCAGCCTCTCAGATTTAGCAGGAACTGGCCTGCAAAGAACTGGTCCTTTCCAATGTCAGACAGGCCACAAAGAAGTAGATACAGCCACCCTAGAGGCAGATCACAGCCCCAGGGCTCATACAGGCCTAAACAATGGGGTGCTTCAACCTCCAAAAGTGGAGAAGAAAAATCACAGCCATACAGAAAACAGTCTCAATGACTTTCCCCTGCCAGCACCAAGCACTTATCTTCTGGCAGTTCCTTTGGGGCGAAAACTAGCACTTTTGCTCAAAATTGGCATATGATCACCCAGGACAAATGGGTCTTAAATATCGTATCCCAGCGCTACAGATTCCATTTTCACACCGTGCCAAGGCCAAACGGTATGCCAGACCTGCCACGCAATCAATGGGCAGAGGCACAAAAACAAGTTTCATCCCTCATGGACATGAGGGGCATTCAGCAAGTACCACAGCAAGAGCAGGGACAAGGATTTTACTCAAGGCTGTTCTTGGTGCCCAGAAAGGACAAAACCTGGAGACCAATACTGGACCTGTCTATCCTGAACACATTCCTGGACATTCCAAAATTCAAAATGTTAACTCTGCAGCAGCTTCTGCCCATGCTGGGCAAGAAGGCTTGGCTTGTGATTTTAGACCTAAAAGAGGCATACCTGCATGTCCCAATCAGACAATCATGCAGAAGATACCTCAGATTTATAGCTGGCTCAATGCATTACCAATTCTCTGCACTGCCCTTTGGCTTATCTACTGCGCCCAGGGTCTTCACAAAGTGCCTGGCACCAGAAATTGCTTTTTGCAGACAAAGAGGAATTCAAATATATCCTTACTTGGATGACTGCCTTATTCAAGCAGAGCACAAGGACACTCTACTACAGCATCTGGCATTTGTAAAAACATTGCTAGCAGGCCTAGGGTACACAGTAAACGAAAATAAATAAAAACTCGTACCCTCTCAAGAGATAATATTCCTGGGTGCAAGCTTAAATACAACTGCCCAGATGGCTTATCTCATGCCAGACAAACACAGACAGCTGACTACTTATTTCCAAATGTTGGCAACAAAGACCCAGTTATTTGCAAGAAAAATTCTGCAGGCTTTGGGCTTCATGGCATCCTGCATTCTGCTAATTCCATATGCAAGACTGCATATGAGGAAACTTCAATGGTATCTAAAAAGTGTTTGGACTCAACATTGCCACAGCCTGGAAACAATAATTACCCTCATTCCCTGCCTGCAACAGGTGTGTCGATGGTGGGCAAAAGCCTGTCACCACAACACGGGACAGCCATTCACCTTACCCACAGCCAGGCAGACATTAACAACAGATGCATCAGATTATGCCTGGGGGGCCCATATGGCAGGAAGATGTATTCAGGGCACATGGTCTGCAAGTCAAATGCATCTATATATCAATCAAAAAGAGATGCTAGCAGTTCAAAATGCCCTGACAGCCTTCAAGGATCTACTTCATCCAGGACAACTACTGATAAAGACGGACAATACCACAGTCATGTGGTACATAAACAAGCAAGGGGGCTCACATTCCTACCCCCTCTGCAGACTAGCCATGAACTTATGGGACACAGCATTGACTTACCAAGTTACATCTGCAAGCACAGTTCCTGCCAGGAAGGATAAATATTCTGGCAGACGAACTAAGCAGAAACCTAATGGATCCCCACGAGTGGAAATTGGATCCACAAGTCTTCAGCATGATAACAAGGAACTGTGGATGCCTGGACATAGACCTATTTGCCTCTCCTCACAATTGCCAACTGCAAAGATTCTGCACAAGGACTTATCACAAGCAAGCATGGAAAGTGGATGCTCTGTCTTTCAGCTGTAAAAACCTAACAGTATATGCCTTTCCTCCTCTGCCTCTCCTCCCCTAGGTACTCCTCAAGGTCAGGCAAGAGAAGCCAAAAATGATTCTGATTGCCCCAGACTGGCCCCACCAGCACTGGTACCCAGTCCTAAAGAGCTTGTCCCAATGCCCAGCTTGGACACTACCTCAAATTCCTCACTTATTGACTCAACAAGACAGTCAGATACTGCACAGCCAACTTGGGACCCTAAACCTGGCAGCATGGTGGATAATGTAGCCATTCAAAACACACCTCTTTCTAAAGCAGTTATGGATGTTGTTTTGTAGGCCAGGAGGCCTAGCACCAGAAAATCTTATGCAGAAAAATGGAAGAGATTCTGTGCTTGGAACCAGGCACAAGGTATTGATACGATTGTTCCAAATATTCCTCAGATTTTGCAATACTTAACTGAGATGCTGGATAAAGGCCTTTCCTTTTCATCCATTAAAATTCATGCCTCTGCCATTTCAGCTCATTACAATACAGAACCACCTATTTTTTCTCATCCATTACTAAGGCAGTACCTCAAGAGGGGCCAAAAACATAAGACCCCCAAGGAGAGCACCAATATCTACATGGGACCTCAACTGTGTCTTGGAAAAACTTACACTGCCTCCCTTTGACCCAGCCTCTGCAGCTGATATAAAATTCTTATCCTGGAAAACAGCTCTGCTCCTAGCAATAACCTCCGCTATACAAGTCTCAGAGTTACAGGCACTCATGGCTGTGGAACCTTTTATCATTTTCCATCCTGACAGGGTTTCTCTGAGGACAAACCCTACATTTATGTCTAAGGTAGTGACCAGTGTGGCCCTTAACCAAACAATTCACTTGCCAACTTTTTACCCAAACCCACAGAATAAGAGTGAGAGACTTCTGCATTCTTTGGACATTCACAGACAGCTACCCTTCTACTTGGACAGAACCAAAGCTTTCAGAAAGACTGAACAACTTCTAGTAGCGTATGCTGCAGGATCACAAGGAAAGCCCATCTCAAAGCAGACTGTTTCAAAGTGGATAAGCCACTGCATTCGTTTTTGCTATTCACAGCATGGCAAATCAGTGCCTAAGGGCATTAGGCCACATTCCACCAGTGCAGCAGCCACTTCAGCAGCCTTCCTTAGAGGAGTACCAACCAAAGACATCTTAGAGGCTACAACTTGGAGTTCAGTGCATACTTTTACAAAGCACTATCACTTACCTCTCTATTCTAAATCCAGGGCAGGCTTTGCCACTGCAGTTCTGCTGGGCCTGATAGCCTCTCCTAATCCTATTTAACACCAGCCTCCCAGCCATAGGTTTGGGATTCAACCCAATTGTAATGACTGCAACAGTGAAACACGATGAACATAGTACAGTTGTGTACCTACCATAAATGTAGATGTTCGAGTGTATTCACTGTTGCAGTCCAGGTTACCCTCCCTCCATCCCCCTTTTCCTTGCTGGGACTTATCTGTACTTTTGTATTCTATACAACCTATGTGGTGTATTTGCTTGTAGATGAAGGAAAAGTTGTTTTTTGGTTATGCATGCTTTTTGGCATTAGTGAACCTACCATTTTAGTGGCACCTGACATCTGGGGCAAGAAAAACTGAAGAAAATGGCGTCGGTTGCATCTTTTATATCCCTGGTGCACTGACGTCTGGGAGGAGGTGACAGCAACTGACGCCGGACCTAGACTTTGGAACTCAGGCTGACTGCGGGTAGCCTGCCAGAAGGATAACCCATTTGTAATGACTGCAACAGTGAATACACTCTAACATCTACATTTATGGTAGGTACACAGCTGTACTTTCCATCTGTGTTGTCGCTCTTCATTCATTCTTGACATCCCACCCGCCTAGCCCCTCTGAAAGACATCTGGCGGATTGGAACTTGTCCTGGGAGGTTATAGGGTTGTACCTTAGGGCTTCTGTCTTTTCTATACTAGACTGCAAACTTGATCTGAGGTAATGTAGAGAGGGGCATTGTGGGTAGAGCCTTAGCTCGAGAATTTTGTCTGGTGTGAGCTGCATAATGGCTGAGTTGGTTCCAAGAGGTCGGAACCGAATCCATCTGTCAAGAATGATTGAAGATTGACAACATAGATGATCCTGTGTAGTTCCAACTCTCTTTGGCAGCTGTCTTGAGCTTTGCTGTGTGGTGCCACCATTTATGTTCTCTAGCTAGTGCTTTGCCCCACTTGGCAGAATGCTCTTAGCAAGCCCATTCCCTGTAGGTGTAATGCCCAGTGCTCCCCTACATGCTACACGTGGGGAGCTAAAGCCACCTTTTTCTTCCCAAAATTGGGCTAGCTGGTAAGGTCCACTTAAGTTGCATCCAGCTGGCTTAACTCATTCGGCGAATCATAGGATCATAGGTAAATACTAGACTATAAGTCTGCAGAGCATTACAAGCTTAGCCAGTAATAGGAGGTCAGAATCAAATCCTGTACCTTATATCTGTGAGATAAAGATCTTAAACATTATGCCAAACTTGCCTCCCAACTAATCAAACAAAGGTCATCTAGGGCACAGTCAGAGATTCAGCTGTCTTCATCATGGAGGGGAGAAGTGCATGTGTGTATAAAGCTACCCTGACCCCTTTCTGAGCCTGCACAGCCTCAGGCTGTTCTCCTTGGCTTCTGCACAAAATATTTATGAATCTCCCATTGACTCCTTTCTGGGTACTCCAGACATGAGCCTTTGCCAGGTGGGCCCACTGATTCCTTGAGAAAATTGACCTCAACAGCACTCATTGTTAGTTCCAAGAGGTGAGGGATCCCCTTGGGAGTGAGGAGCGTAGATCCTTGGTTGCAGTCATTCTTGCTGTAGCCGGTCAGTGTCCTTGGTTGTAGAGACCGCCCAGTGCACTGATGTCAGAACATTGTCATTGCCTTGTGATTATTCTGAGATGTCCTGCCAGGCTCCTTGTCTCCAGTAGAGGTTGCACAGACATTGGGTTTCTCCCTCACCTTCCCCCCAGAATGGGAGACCTGGCCATTGACCATTCTATCATGTTGCCTCTGCCCAGCCCTACTGGTAACGAGTCCATTTTCAAACTCAGGTCATCAGTGGCAATGGAGATTTTAGCCTTTTCTCTGTCAGGTTGCCACATTGTGTATTTCTGCACATTAAATAAAATGGAATATACAAACAGCGGAAAGCTATAACTTGCGTATTGACAAAAACTGAAAATTATCATTTAGTGTGAAAAACTTAAAGCTATTTGTGTATCAGAGCTGTATTAGAATTGTTTGCATTTTTTAAGTGTTACTGTTCAGTTTTGAACTCGGAGAAAACATTTTAAGTACTTGCAGTGTTTCTTTCATTCGAGTGTAGCCAAAACATATATAAATAATTGAACATACACACTGACTTGTACAGAAGCGTGAAGAGCAATCATAAAAAGCTTAAAAAATATCTGGTTTTCTCAATGGCTAAGGCTTGGTCATTCTGTGAAAAATGCTTTACAGTAAGTGGTATTGCTGCTGACAGAGTTGTTCAAGCAACATCATTCTTACTGTTTTTTCATAACAAGTCTCTGTGGCGTATAGGGATAAAGCCTTAACTATGTCCCAGGTAACCAGAGCTGAACTTGAGGTGATAGGATATTTCAGTGGAGTGACTGGTGGTGTAGTTAGCTGCCATGACACATGCAACTTGGGTCTTGCTGGTGATGTGGACTTGGTGTTTTTCTTTTCTGTTTTCTGTTTGTGCTAACCAGTCTCCAGGAGACATAGCTTTGACAGGAAGGATCCTTACCCTTTACGTAGAAAGGAGAGCTGGCAACTGTCACTCACATTCCTTTCTTCCTTGGCCAGTTGTCAGATGGTTGTGATTGATGATTTAATGCTGTACCATTGAGGAAGCCCTCAACAGGGAACCTTTTATCAGTAAGTGTGCAGAAAGAGGTGATTGTCCTAAAAATGTAGAATGGACTGAATATTTTTTGTTAGAACTATTAATCAACTTAAGATGTTATACATTTAATGACTTAAGGAATGTAATATGTTATTTTTATTCTTCACAATACAGAATCATTGGGTTGAAACATTTAATGTAAAGAATTACTACTAGAACTGATGTTATAGCTTGATAGGGATGGGGGTCACTACAGATGTGTTGTGCACCACAGGCCAGTCTGGTTTATCTCCACTCTGTCCTTGCTGGTTCCATTCACAATATCAGGTTGGTGAACATAACGTAGCAGACTCTTAGGCACTGCTGGCTACAGAAGCATTCCGTTACAGACAAGTTAGAGATTTTGGATAGTTCTTTCAGTGTCTCTTCCTCTACCATTTTATAGATTTTGATGGAGTACCCATCGTTCCCATCTTTGCCTGCTTTTTTTTTCTCCCCTTTTAGGCTCTTTTGTGACCGTCCTTATGTCATTTGCCACACATATCTTTTTTTTTATTTTTCCCATTATTCTTTCTCCTTTGTTTCTACTTCTGTTCTTACGTCATATCTTAACTGCATTGTATATGCTTTGGTAGAATCCCCTTAGTCCCCCCTTTTTTTTGTCGTTATCCCATCTGTTTTCTACAGTTGTATTTTGATTTTTTCCTGTCATTCCTTGATAATCTAGGTCAACACTTTTCCTGTTCTTTTTCTTTGGATCCACCAAAAATTGCTTCTTTCCACTATTTTCTTTTTTGTTTTATTTACAGTCCTTCCATATTTCCCTTTATTCTTTCTTTTCCCAGTTCTGTCTCCCATGTAATTCACCCTACTCTTGTTCATTTGTCTTACTTTCTAGCCTCCTACGTTATCCACCATCTTATTGCCACCTAGATATTTTTACCATCAGTGGCCTCTTAACTTTGTAGCAACTTGCCTTTTTCTAATTTTTCTTCTTACCCTTTCCCAAAGTTTCTCCTGCTCTTTGCTTTAGATATGCCATTTCTGTTCCTGTTTTGTCTGTCACCCCCTTTTTATTACTTTCTTTGCCTCTAGTTCATGTTCTGACATTGCTTTCTCTTACATCATTGTCTTTCCTGTTTTGTCTTTGGCATCTCTCTTATGATGAACCATAAACCAGTCTAACCTGCTTCCCTAGTCTACCTTCTCCTTTAAAATATATGTTGTTTGTCTTATTTGCCTGTCTCTCTGTATGCCTGTGCATCTCCATTTTCCAAGTCTCTCTCTCTGTGTTAGTTTCCTTCTTTACTCCTTTTCTCTCCTTTCCCAACTTTATTGTGTCATTACAGCCCCCACACCTCACCCCAGTGAATTGTCTTTTGTTGCTTGAAAACTTTCTCAAAAGAAGTTGTCATTGGCTCATTTTGGCACATAGATATTGCAAGCTCAGTCCTTCTGGCCTTCAGTTCCATATTAACTGCCATTTTAGTTTATGCACACACTGTTTTCACTTACTGACAGTCTTTTCTTATCTTTAGTTTTCTTATGACGAGCATTTTATCTTCTCTGTTTCTTACACTCTTTATTATTCTGTTTCTTAATGAATTCCATAGTCTTCCTACATTCGAGGTCATTAGCTGCAATCAGTCTGCTTCACATTCTGCCCACAACTCCCACCATGGGCAGTATGATATACCTTTGCCTCTACCTACCTTTTAGATACCCTCAGTATCTACAGACATGTTTATTTGCTGCTCTTCTACCTTTGCCTGACCTCATGATACTCATTTTCCTCTACAAGCGTAACTGTGCTGTAGTCTGTTTCAACCATCCTTTCCTTGTATTGTTTCTGCCCCCCAATATATTTTGTCTTACACTGCCCCCCCCCCCCCCCCCAATTGCTCCATGTTTCATTAGTCCTTTGCTTCTGTGGGCTGTGTTAGTTAATCAGTGATGTATGAATTTTGATGATTTCAACAAAAAACAAGTCATCTCCGTGGTATCCCTGAAGTCTCAAAACAACCCACTAAAGTGTAGTGGGTCTAAAAACAAAACAGTGTAAGAAACTTCTCTGTGTGGAAGATTTTCAGTCCATATATTTCTGACTAATTATACAATTATATAGGTTTTTAGGGTTCTTGTACACAGACCTGAAGAAGTCTAGAAGGACGAAAGCGATCTTTAACAATAGGTTATGAAAATAGAAACTGATTTTTACATGCAAAATGTATATGTATATATTTATATATAATTTTTGATCGCAAAATGAACTAAGGTTGATATATTTCCAGCCATGTAGTATATTGCCTTGTATAAAATCACAGACTTAATAATCTACTTAATAATTTGATTAAATAAGATGTACCATTAAAGTACATTAGGGCTATATATTATTATGACAGCTACTAGGTAGGGCAGGACCAGCTTGAATGTCACACTGATGGGGGAAGGGATGTGAATTTAACGTGTACCAATAACACTTTGTTTTACAGCACAATAAGCCACTCCCATGCCTGATAAAAAGTGTATATATATATTTAGAAAGCTTGTGAGGAAATTATTACTTTATTTTTGTTTTACTTGGATCACTTGTCTGTGTACTTAATAAAGGATTTTCAACTGGAAACAGACTGTCCTTTTATGATCACTGTTGCTCAGCTATTAACATATGGAATATCCTGCCAAGGATTGGCATACATCTGGCCAGCATGCCCAAGCCCCTTGTGCAGTGCTTCCGATGTGTGACCTTTTCCTAATGAAATCAGAGGTTTATAAGGGATGTGCAGATACAAAGTACCTCAGAACTTTCCATCAGCCAAGTACTGAACTGCTGCTTCAGCTTTGGTCTGTCAGCCGTACTATTCATGACTACTTCTCAGACATTAGGCAGATAAATAGCCCCACTGACACACCGCTTTTTTTTTTTTTTTTTTTTTTTTTTTTTTTGTACTTCATAACTTTTGTACATGTCATCGAAGAGGGGTAAATGTGACTGTGGTAGGCAGGCTCCTTACTGCGATTACTATATTAAGTGTCTGTTTTGTTTGGGTGCTGAATGTGATTATAGGGATCATTCTGTCTGTCAGGCATTTGCACCAAAGACTTTGTGTATTCATCTGTCGTATTTGAAAATTTATCCGGAGTACCAGAAACTTGGTGCTTAGTATCTGTCTCTCCCACAGGTGTCATCATTTTGATACTGAAGAAGTCAAAGAAACTTGCGTTAGAGACTTCTGATGATTAGTCAAACCCAGATGTCTCTGTCATGTCTCTTGATGAAACACTGGACCATCTGGCTGCTACTGTTGCTTCTGCTTCTGTCAAGACCCTGTCAGAGGATTGTATGGCATAGCAGTCTGGCATGTCTGTCACATCCAACCAGTCATCTTCTCTGTCCAATAAAGGATAACCTTGTGATATCAGAGGGACCATTTGGCGTATCTCATATCATAGGGAAGAAGTTCCCAGTTCCTTGAATGAGGTATGTCAGGGCTCAGAGTCTCCTTGTTTTGTGTGGAATTGTAAGTAGTAGTAGAAGGCTAGTCATATGGTTTCTACTTAGTCTACTAGGGTCCACAGCAGGAATGGCAGGATTTGACACACGACTTTAGGATTGTTATGTCTTTAAAGCTGCCATTTTTCTTTCCTACTGTTGCTGTCTCTCCTCTTTTTTTCTTCCCCCCTCAAAAGGCAGAAGGAAGAATCTGAGAAAGAAGAGGGGTTGGATTCAAATGGAGTTGATTTCTTGGTCTGCTGTTACCATATTCATTCTCCAGCAATCTATGCATCAGATTATGAAGATGCTTTCCTTCCCGATTCTCCTGTGGAAGAGCTTCCCCGTGGGGAGAGCATTGTCAGGATGATGCAGCCTTTTCAGTAACAGAGTTCTCAGTTTTCTGATACCCAGGAAAGATATTTGGTATTGTACTCTGTTGGAAACTGGAGTGCTAAGCCTTTGGCCATTCCTCCTGTTTTAGAAGCTTTCTTTGGTACTTTCTTCACTGCTTCAAGTAATCATGAGTCTCAGCCTACCTGTTCCAAAAAAGAAAAGCAAAAAAACTGACAGGTTTTACAAGATTCCAGATTCATTTAAGTTCTTGTACAAGAAACATGTCCTTCTATTCTGATGTTGCATTATTCATAACAGTAGGGAGTAGCTACCTGCAGCGCCACCGTCCGGCCAGTATACCAAAGTCTTTGTCCTGGAGGGTACGTGTGACGTCGGCTATGAGGGCCATAAACTGGCATTAGGTATAAAGGTGACGTCTGCACATACCCTCCTCAGAATTTTTCTGCCGCAGTGATCATAGGACACCCGTTCACCAGTTTTACTTTACTTCACATTTTATCAGATGACTACAGTTTCGAGACCAGACGACTGTTTGGACCTTTCAGAAAAGTGCCCACTGGGGTTTTTTCTTACTTGTTTTGCTTTTTTTTAGACTTGCATGTCAGGAAAGGGAAGTGTGCTTGTGGGAGACAGATTTCTCACAAGGACACGCATGATAAGTGTGTTTTCTGTCTAGGCAAGGCCCACAACCATACATCCTGTTCTATCTGCAAGTTGTTCATCCCTAAAACACTTTGTAACCGACTAGTGGCTTTAAATATTTACATTGAGAATCAGAGACTCAGGTGTTTGGCGTTAGACATGGAGGGAGGAGTAGGCCCATCCGACGAGCCGCCTCGGAAGAAGGCAAAGAAACTTGGGCCCGAATCCCAGGCTGCACCTCAGGCGTCCGAACTGGCTCTAGAGGTGATAGCAGACCCGGAGTCCGTTCAGACCGTCTCCCAAGCAGGCCCAGGAGCCACAATGGAAGCCGGGGTGCGGGATACCGAAGGTACGTCCGCTGATCTTCTCAGAGACCCCTGCTTCTCCTCCTCTTGCTAGGCTGACGTCTGCTTCTCCCTTGTCTACCACATCCTTGAAAAGGAAACAGAAGTCTAAACATGTTGAACCCCCTCAGATGTCAGGCTGGGAGTCCTTTTCCCAAAGCCTCTTTAAGGCCTTCCAGGCCTTATAGTCCCAACAACTCCCACCTACTCTCACTACTCAACCAACCCATATGTCTGAGGAGGAATATTCATCCTCTGAAGAATCCTTCTTCTCTTATGAGACTCAAATTGACTCCCCCAAGGAGTTTGTTACTCCAGATTAAGAAGACTCTATTTCTCCAGACTCCCCAGGAGAAGAATTTAGTTTTGGAGGTACTACTTCCCTCATGAGGGAACACTTCAAGTGGCAGGCTTCTGAGATCTCGGATTCTAAGAAAAGGTACTTTGACCTTCTGCAAATGGAGCAGCCCGCGCCCTCAGCTGCACCCCCCCCCCCTACTACCTGCATTTTAAGATGCATTCTTAGCTGCTTCACAGTCTCCTGACTCCCAACCTCCAGCAACAAAACGACCTGACAGATTTTATGGGGTCCCCCAAGACAACCAGTTTCTTTATAAGAACCCTCCTGCTGACCCAGCTATTGTAGCTGTTTCTGCAGACAAGACCTCCAGACAGCTTCCTTTCTCTGCTCTTTATCCAACTGATAAAGACAGTAAATTTATGGACACGGCAGGTAAAAAGGTCTACACATCTTCCACTTCAGCCATTAGGGCCCTGAACTACCAAACCCACATGGCAAGGTTTGTACTTGATACCATTTCTAAGGCCTCCAGCCTTCTTTCTGAGGTCCAGGACTCCCCCACCAAAGTACAATTAAACTCTTTCCTCTCCACAGTATCACAAGTGACCAAGGACTCTATTAAGTGCAGCTATGATGCTGTGGAAGCTGCTGCTTCTGGATCAGTGCTGCGTCGTTATTCCTGGGTATGGCTACAACCCCTCCCCATGGTTGTTCAGACCAAACTTCTGGATGTTCCGCTAGACAATAAGGCACTTTTTGGACAAACCTCTGTTGAGCTCCTCAAATCCCTCCAAGAGAAGGGAAAAGAGTTGCAAAATCTAAAACACCTTTTGGTGTCCCCCATTCCTAGATGTCACAGAAACTATCCTCAAAAAACATACTTTGTACAAAGGAAATCCTTTCCCTCATCACAACAATCCAAGGGACATAGACAGCAGAGAAAGACTTCTATCCCAAGATTGTCATCAAGATCTCTGGCCACTCCCTTTCAGAGACAGCCTGACCACCCCAGGCCCCCTCCACTATGACTCACCACCCTGCATTAAGAAACTCCCCTATTCCTCCATCTCACTCTCTCCCTCCCCTCCTGGCAGAAACTTACAAAAGAACGATGGTCCTCTCCATCATCCAGAGAGGATATTACATGACTTGGTGGATGCTCCCACCCTTTCAGGGCATTCCACAACCACAAAAAAAAAAGATTCACCTTTTCCCTCCCATTGTTCAACAACTCCTAAAGCAAGGCACCATAGAACCAGATGTTCATCGTGCATTACAGCTGCAGTAATTACATATGGGTTTTCAGCCGGCAGGCGGTCCCTCGGTCGGCCGAATTCCAAAGTCTTGGTCCGGCGTCGGTTGTTGTCGCGTACTCTTCTGACGTCAGGAAGGCTAGAGTATAAAAGACACAGCCGACGCCATCTTCTTCAGTCTTTTTTGCCGCGCGGTGCCCGAAGCAGAAGCAGTTCGCAAGTGCCGGTCGGCCAGCTCCTGAATTACGAAAAATTTAGAACCGAAGTCTTCATTAAAGCTAAGTACCCCGTTGGGGAATCTTTTCTTGCCTCAGACCGATGTCAGAAAAAGTTAATAATTGTATTTCTTGTGGGAAGCAAATACCGCATAAGGATTTCCATTCCCTTTGCATACCTTGTTTGGGCCCAGACCACGACGTCTCGGGCTGCCGCTTTTGTGCTACCTTCAATAAACGCACTATCAAGCGTCGGGCGGAGTTCGCCCAGCACTATTTTGATAAAGCGTTTAATTATAAAATGTCATCGGATACTCCGACTACCGCTATGTCCAGAAAACGCAAAGAAAAGGACCGTCAGTCGAGAGCTGCGGTCTCCACCGACACCACGCCGAAACAAGCTCCACGTGGGCCGGTTCTCAGTGAGACGCCTTTGCAGTCCCTGACTACCGACGACACTCCCTCGGCGGGGTCTTCTGTACCTGAGACCGCTGGTTCTTCGGTCCCTTCCCAAACTACAACCGAAGCCCCTGCTCATACCGAACCTACCAATGTGGATAGATCTACATCCACCCATGGTGTATTTAGGCCTTCATCATCTTTCTCTATCAAGGCCTTCACTAAAGCCAAATCAGCCAAGCAACTTTCTAGGCCTGCTACACAAGGCCCAAGACCTGGGCCTACGCCTAAGAAGCACATGCTTAAAATGGCTGAAGACCTTATCACTCTTATCAGAGGCTCCCAGGCCCCTCCGGACAAGAGACCCAGAATAGAGGAGGATTCTCCTCCTTCTGACCAAGAATCCATTTTATCAGAACATTCTGATGCTGAAGAACACTCTTATTCACCTTTCGAGGATTCGGATGCAGAGCAGTCTATTCCTTCTGTATCCCCCCCCTGAGGATTTTTCCTTTGGGGAAACTTTACACTCCTTGAGAGAGCACTTCCACTGGGAAGGCCAAGACTTTTCAGACTCCAAGAAAAGGCTTAGGGAATTTCTCTGGTTACCGCAGCATAGACCTTTGGCTATTCCCCCTGTTCTGGAGGTATTGGATGATGTCTACTCGGAGGCCTGTCTTAATCCTGATTCTCTGCCTCCTGCACCAGTTAAGCCGGATAGGTATTACAGAGTACCTAATTCTCATCAGTTCCTCTACAAAGGTCATAATGCAGACCCTGAAATTATTTCTCAAGGCCCTAAAGGAATTAAGGCTTCCACGGCCAAGAATCCACTACCTGCGGAAAGGGAATCTAGATCTCTAGAAAGGTGGGGTAAGAAGGTTTACACCTCGGCCACCCTTGCCATGAGGGCCTTAAACTGCCAGTTTCATATGATTAAATATCAACAATTTCTGTTATCACAATTAAAAACCAAAATGTCACAGCCTGAACAACCAGATTTGAAAGAGTTGCAGGATATGATGCATAGTGCTGAACAAGTGGGCAAGCACACCTTACAATGTGGTTATGATGCACTAGAGGCCTCCAGCAGATCGGCCGCCACTGGAGCAGTCATTCGCAGACATGCATGGCTAAGGGAACAAAATCTTCCAGACCAGGTGAAAGCAAAAATTCTGGATGCACCTTTACATAAGGATGTTCTTTTTGGTGCTAATGCTGAGGATATATTACGTAAAATGGAAGAAAAAGCAAAATCTATGCAAACTGTCAAAGCTTTCTTACAGGTTCAGCCACCAAGGTTCAGCAGGAATTGGCCGTCAAAAAACTGGTCCTTTCCAACCACTGACAAGACCCAAAGAGGCAGATACAGACGCGGAAGGGGCAGAGGACAACCCCAAGGGTCCTACAGAGGCAGACAGTGGCAATCACCAACACCAAGAGGTGGTGACGACAGTGTACAGCAGTACAGAAAACAGACTCAATGACTCCCTCATTTCCATGCCAAGCAAAATTCAACTGGCAGCACCTTTGGGAGGAAAACTGGCACTATTTGCAAACAATTGGCATATTGTCACAACAGACAAATGGATTCTGGACATAATAAACAGAGGCTACAAATTTCATTTTCACACTCTTCCAAAAATGAGAGGCATGCCAAACCTACCACAAAATCAAAGGGTAGAGGCACAACTACAGATCACAAAGCTCCTAAACATGAGGGCTATACAAAAGGTACCTACGCACCAACAAGCACAAGGTTTTTATTCAAGGCTTTTTCTGGTGCCAAGAAAAGGAAGCGACTGGAGGCCCATTCTGGACTTATCCATTCTAAACACATTTCTTCTCGTACCAAAATTCAAGATGCTCACATTACAGCAACTCCTTCCCATGCTGGGCAAGGGGTTTTGGCTGGTAACATTGGACCTCAAGGAGGCATACCTGCATGTCCCAATCAGACAAAGTTGCAGAAGATACCTCAGATTTCTTGCAGGTTCAAACCACTATCAATTCTCTGCATTGCCCTTTGGCTTATCTACTGCCCAGAGTATTCACCAAGTGCCTGGCATCAGTGATTGCATACTGCAGACTTCAAGGGATACAAATTTACCCTTATCTGGACGACTGCCTGATCCAAGCGGACAGCAAACACGTACTGTTAAAACATCTGGCATATGTGACACGCTTACTGCTTTCTCTGGGATACACCATCAACAAGGAGAAATCAAAACTAACACCCTCTCAGAAAATAACCTTCCTGGGTGCCAACTTGGACACAAACACCCAGATGGCTTACCTTACAACAGAAAAACAAGGGCAACTATCTCATTACTTCAAAATGCTTGCAAAAAGTACCAGGCTTACTGCAAGGAAAATCCTGCAGGCTCTGGGATTCATGGCATCTTGCATTCTTCTAATCCCATGCGCAAAGCTGCACATGAGGAAACTTCAATGGTACCTAAAAAATCTATGGTCTCAACACAGTCACAGCTTGGAAGTGGAGATTCCAATAATTCCCTGTCTTCAAAAGGAATTCATATGGTGGGCCCAAGCATGCCAAGTAAACAAAGGCCTCCCATTCTGCAAGCCTCAAGCTACACAAGTCATAACCACAGACGCCTCAGATTACGCCTGGGGGCGCACATGAAGGACAGGTGCATTCAGGGCAGATGGCCCCAAACAGAAAAGCACCTTCACATCAATCAAAAGAAATGCTGGCAGTAATAAATGCAATCTCAGCGTTCAGAGAATTCCTACTTCCAGGACAGCTGCTCATAAGAACAGACAACACCACAGTAATGTGGTACATAAACAAACAAGGAGGAACTCATTCATACCCCTTGTGCAGACTAACCATGACTCTCTGGAACCTAGCTCTGGAAAGACAAATGGAACTTCAGGCTCAGTACCTGCCAGGAATGGAAAACACACTGGCAGACACTCTGAGCAGGCATATGACAGACCCTCACGAATGGAAGCTACATCCACACGTATTCACAGAGATTGTTCAAGCGTGGGGAAGGCCAGACATAGACCTTTTTGCCTCCCACAAAAATCATCAATTAAAAAGGTTTTGCTCAAGGACCTTCCACCCAAAGGCCTGGAAAGTGGACCCTTTCATTCACATGGACAACTTGGTCAGTTTATGCATTCCCACCACTACCTCTACTGCCCAAGGTGCTTTTGAAAGTAAGAACAGACAAGCCGAGGATGATACTGATTGCTCCAGACTGGCCGAGGCAACATTGGTATCCACTCTTGAGGAGCCTAACAAACACTCCTCCGTGGCCCCTGCCTCTAACACCTCTACTGCTGACGCAGAACAATTTCAAAACCCTACACAGTCAGCAGAAAACTCTCAGCCTAGCTGCATGGAAAATTCCTTAACATCACATCACACACTACTCTCCAAAGAAGTGCAGGATGTCATTTTGGAGGCCAGAAGACCATCTACAAGAAAAGCTTACTCCGCAAAATGGAAGCGGTTTTGCTGTTGGAATGAAGAACGAGGGCAGGATCCTAGAAAATTAAACCTGCCTCAGATTTTACAGTACCTAGCTGAACTTTTGAGCAAGGGACTTTCATTTTCCTCAATCAAGATACATGCCTCAGCAATCTCTGCAGAATTCAATATGGATCCTCCTTTATTCTCACATCCACTCCTGCGACAGTTCCTCAGAGGGGCTAAGAACATAAGACCTCCAAGGAAACAACCAGTGCCAGCTTGGGACCTTAACTATGTACTGGAAAAATTGACATTGCCTCCCTTTGAACCAGCTGCTTCAGCAGATTTACAATATTTGTCCTGGAAAACAGTTTTTCTCCTGGCCATCACTTCAGCTCGTAGGGTATCTGAGTTACAGGCCCTCATGGCGGTGCAGCCATTCCTCATATTCCATCAGGACAGGGTTTCCCTGCGTACCAACCCTTCCTTTATGCCTAAAGTGGTATCTAGGGTAGCCTTAAACCAGGCCATACACCTTCCTACCTTCTACCCTAAACCTCAAAACAAAGGGGAAAGGCTGCTTCATTCTTTAGACATCCATAGGCAGCTACGTTACTACTTGGACAGAACCAAATCCTTCAGAAAATCAGATCAACTCCTAGTTTCCTATGCTGTGGGGGGTCAAGGGAAACCTGTAACTAAACAGACCATTTCCAAGTGGATTGGTCACTGCATACGCTTGTGTTATTCCTATCATGGAAAGCTCGTACCTACTGGTATCAGATCACACTCCACTAGGGCCACAGCCACCTCTACAGCCTTCCTTAGAGGAGTGCCTACTAAAGATATCTTGGAGGCAGCCACTTGGAGTTCTGTACATACCTTCACAAAGCACTACCATCTGCCTTTATACTCCAGAACAAGAGCAGGCTTTGCTACTGCAGTTTTGCAGGGCATTCTAGCCCAACCCAGTTCCGTATAGTACCTACCACCCTATGCATAGCTTTGGGATTCTACCCATATGTAATTACTGCAGCTGTAATGCACGATGAACATAGTACAGTTTTGTACCTACCATAAATGTAGATGTTCGAGGGCTATTACAGCTGCAGTACAGGTTTCCCACCCTCCTTCCCCACTTGGTAAGACCTTGGGGTTTGAATAACTATTCATACCTGCTGACTGGGTTATCCTGCTATGTTTTATTTGCTTACTTTTGTGTATTACACTAATTTATGTATTGCCTTCCTTTTGGGGGCACCTGACATCTGGGGCAAGAAAGACTGAAGAAGATGGCGTCGGCTGTGTCTTTTATACTCTAGCCTTCCTGACGTCAGAAGAGTACGCGACAACAACCGACGCCGGACCAAGACTTTGGAATTCGGCCGACCGAGGGACCGCCTGCCGGCTGAAAACCCATATGTAATTACTGCAGCTGTAATAGCCCTCGAACATCTACATTTATGGTAGGTACAAAACTGTACTTTCCTGCCCCTCAAAAGAACTCTGGGTTCTACTCCAGAATGTTCCTATTCCCCAGGAAAGAGGGTCCCTGGAGACCTATCCTGGATCTTTCCTATCTCAATCTTTTCCTTCTTGTACCCAGCTTTAAAATGATAACCTTACCTATTCTCTTGCCTCTAATCCCCCACCCCCCAAGCCTTCACAGTGGCTCTAGATCTCAAAGATGCCTGCTTGCACATCCCCATTCATCTAGATTACAGGAAATTCCTCAGATTCTGTATAGGCTCCTGCCATTTTCAATTCTCTGCTTTGCCCTTTGGTCTGTCTACAGCCCCCAGAGTGTTCATCAGGTGTCTAGTCCCCTTCGTTGCCAATTGCAGGACACTGGGTATACAAATATATCCTTACCTAGACGACCTCATCCTGCACCAAGGTCACCAGCTCCTACTCCTCCATTTTCAGCAGTTGTCGCACACCCTTTCTCTTCTGGGATTTACTATAAATGTAGAAAAATTTCGCCTGACTTCTTCTCAGGGCATGATTTTTCTGGGATGCAGACTATGCACAGACTGCATGAAAGCCTTCTTACCAGACCAAAGGATTCAGGAACTCTGTCTATACTTCAACCAGGTCCTTTCTCGAACCTTTCTGACCGCTCGGGAATTCCTGAAACTATTAGGCCACATGGCATCCCTGATACATGCTGCCTTTGGCAAGACTACACATGCGCAAAATTCAATGGGTACTAAAAAAATCTATGGAACCAACATTCCCAACCCTTGGATGTGTCCCTCCCTTTCCTCCCTTGCTTAAAGAGGGAGATCCAATGGTGGGTATCTGCAATGCAGACCAACTCAGGGCTCAACCTTTAGACCCCAGCCCCACTTCAGTGCCTTTACACCAATGCTTCGGACCTAGGATGGGGGGCAGTGTTGCAAACAAATTGACAACACCTCTCAGTACAAGGTAAAATGGCCTACTCTAAGAGTAAAAGACCACATCAACATCAAGGAAATGAGAGCCTTGCTGTTAGTTCTATTAACTTTCTAACCCTCTATCCTGCCAGGAACCTTAAAGGTAATCACAGACAAAATGACAGTTCTGTGGTACATAAACAAACAAGGAGGACCAGGTCTTGCCCTCTATGCAGACTGGCCATTCAGAATTTAAACCTAGCAGACTCCTTCAGAGTACACCTGTTGGCCATGTATATCCCCTCTCAACAGAATGTGATGGCAGACACACTCAGCAGAACCTCAGCCCCCTCTCATGAATGGATGCTACAGAGGGAGGTTTTCCTGGACCTGATGCACAGATGGGGTATTCCACAAGCAGACTTCTTTGCCTCCCCAGATAACAGGCAGATGCCCAACTTCTGCACAAGGAACCCACAAGTGTGGAAGGTGGACGCCCTCTCCTTTTCATGGGGGGGGGGGGTTGTTCCTGTACGCCTTGCCCCCTTTCACTCTGATCCAAAAAGAAGTCCTGAAAATTCAGAGGGACAAACCAAAAATCCTACTGGTGACCCCCTTTTGCCCAAGACAGCATTGATTTCACCTCCTTTTTTCTCTAGCCAAGGGCAGTCACCACAGGTTACCCCACCGGATAAACCTGCTCGCACAGAGCAAGGGGTCTCTGCTACACCTGCAGGTGAACAATCTAAAACTGACCTTATAGGTGATAGAATCCTGATCCCTTACAGACACCTTTACTCAGAGGATTTACTTAAAGCTCTGGAGGAGGCCAGAATACCCAGAGAAACTACATGGCTAAATGGCTCAATTTCTCCAATTGGTGTCATAGGAACAAACAGGACCCCCTCACTACCTCCATCCCTAGGGTCCTGTCCTACTTGTGTGAGCTACTCCAAACAGGACTGACATATTCCTCAATCAAAGTCCACTTGTCTGCTCTCTCTGCCTATTTTCCCCCTCCCCTGGCATCCAGACTGGAAGTGAAACTCTTTTTAAGAGGAGTCCTCCACATCAAATCCCCACGGAAACCCATCCCTCCTCCGTGGGATCTAAACTTTGTATTAGAAAAGCTAACACTACCTCCTTTTGAACCAGCACATTCTGCTTCTCTGAAATTTTTTACATTCAAAACAGTTCTGCTTGTTGCCCTCACATCCGCCAGGAGGGTTTTGGAGATCCAAGCCCTGATGGCCACATTCCCCTACCTAGTCTTTCACAGGGACAGAGTGGTGCTCAGGACCAACCCCTCCTTCATGCCCAAGGTAGTTAATGAACTCTTGTTGAATCAAGCCATTAACTTGCCTGCCATCTACCCCCATCCTCAAAATGCTTCAGAGAGGACCCTTCACTCTCTGGATGTACACAGACAACTAAGATATTACGTAGACAAAACCAAAGACATCAGGAAATCAGAACAGTTATTTGTTTCCTTCCATCCCTGAGCACTAGGGAAAGCTGTTACTAAGCAAACCATTCCCTCGTGGATATCCAAGTCAATCTCCTTCTGCTGCTCCCACCATGGGAAAACCTTACAAGGCAATATCAAACCACATTCCACCAGAGCAGCTGCCTCTTCTTCTGCCCTTTTCAAAGGCATTGATTCCCCTTCTATTTTAGAGGCAGCCACTTGGACCTCAGTGCCCACCTTCACCAAACACTACAAGCTTGACATGGCATCCCATGCTAGAGATGGTTTTGCCAGAACTGTCCTGCAGGGTCTCCTGGACCATGAAAAACCCTTCCTCCTCCCAAGATCATACTTAAAGCTCTGGTACTCTCCCTACTGTTATGAATACTGCAACATCAGAATAGAGGGACATAGAATAGTTGTGTAAGACCTTACCATAACCATAGATGTCCTTCTCTTCTATGTTGCAATATTCAGTCCCACCCTCCTACCCCCTCTTTCTTGCTTCTGCCGTAGTAGGTATTTTATGAACACCAGTGGCCTTCTTCCCCAAGTCTCTACCTACATAGCCTTATTACTGCCCTGGCTGTGGCAGGCATGCAAGTCTAAGGGTCTCAGTTAGGACCCTCCTGAAAAACTTCAGGGGCACTAGTATATGCAGCAGAAACTATTCTGAGGAGGGTACGTGCAGATGTCACCTTCATACCCAATGCCAGTTTATGGCCCTTGTAGCTGACGTCACACATACTCTCCATGACAAAGACTTTGGTATACTGGCTGAATGGTGGTGCTGCAGGCAGCTACTCCCTCCTGTTATGAATGCTGCAACATAGAAGAGAAGGACATCTATGGTTATGGTAAGGTCTTACACAACTATTCTTTATTTCTGATCCATCTGATGTTACTCTTCCCACCGAAAAGCCTTCTAAGCTCCTCTCTCTTTCTAATACTCTGCCTCCAGATAAAGTCAGCAGAGCCATTGATAGATGTGGTCAAAGATTGTACTTTTCTGTCTGTTTTGCCTTTTGAGCTGTTAATTACCAAACCCATATGATTAAGTAGTTTTTATCTGATGTGAGTACTGTGGGTAAGGTGCTATCTGATTCTGATGATTCTTTTGGAGTTTTCTGTGCTATCTCTTTTTAACTCTACTTCCAAAAATAGGTAGGTATTCTATTAAATGTAGTTATGGTACTATAGATGCCTCTTCCAGGGCTGCGGCCAGTAGTTCAGTTCTTCATAGGTTTTTCTGACTTAGATTTCAGCCTTTATGGAGTGCGGGGAGTGACTTCTGTGTGGAGTCTGCATGTCCTCCCCGCGCTTGGGTGGGCGTTCGAAAGACATGCATAAATGGGTGTGCCTTCATTGAAGGTTGGACATCGAGCTGGCACCTTGGCGTTTGTGAAAATCTACTGCCAGTCATTAGCAGACCGGAGTTCCGCTGTGGCGACCCCTAACCGGGAAAAGCCAAAAGACAACAACAACATCTGAGGATGTCAAAGCTAAATCTGCTTGATTCTTTTTTGTATACTCAACATCTTTTTGGTTCTGCAGCTGCAGAACTTTTCAGTGCTTTGCAAGAGAAGTGTAAGGTCTTGCAGGACCTTAAACAGATTTTTTCCTGTTACAAAATGTCAGAGAAAAAATCCTACTGTGGCTGATCAGCTTCTTCATTTGTATCTAAAGTCTTCTCAGAAGTCTGAGACATCTAGACCTTTTCAAGAAAAGTCTTGGCAGAATTCCAAGGGTTCCAAACCTTCCTTTCCATCAAATCACTTGCCTTATGACTATTTTCCTCCTCTTGCCAAGCCATCTTACCTCAAACTTTCTCAGGTTCCTTTATCTCAAAAAAACGTCGTCTCTCTGTGCCATTTATTAACTTCAGACATATGGGATCTGTTCCTCATTAACAGAGGATATACAATTTCTTGGAAGGCTTTCCCCTCGTTCCACAGGGTTTGTTTAGCCCCCCCCCCCCCCCCCACCAAAGCCAGATTAATTGAATTCTTCCTCCTCCTCCTCTTTGAGACCTCCACTGTCAGGGGACAGTAGAATTGGTCCCACCATACCTAAAGAAAGCAAGTTTTTAGTCAAGAATGTTTCTGGCTTCCAGAAAGGAGGGCACATGGAAACCTATTTTGGATCTTAACTTTTCTCTCTCTCCCTAGTTTTAAGAAGTTGACTATTCATCCCTTACTTCCAAAGATTCTTCCACAAGCTTTCTTGTTGCATTTGGATCTTCATATTCATGTTCATCTGCAAAACAGCAATTTCTTAAATTTTTTCTCTTCATAGCACTTTCATTTTTCTTTACTCTTTCATCTTTCTGCTGTCTGAAGGGTCTTCACAAAGTGCCTAACTCCTGTCATTGCCTTCTGTAGACTTAAAGCTATTCAAATATTTCCACATGTAAACATTAGTCCTAAGTCCCAAGTCTCGAATCCATGACGCTGTACACTATAGTCCGAGCATTGTACCACTACACCATCTGAGCTTGTCAGTCTTTTCATTCAGTCTTTCCCAAGAGCTTCTTCTGACTAATTTTTAATTTATTATGGCTCTCCTGGGCAGTCTGGAGTTCACTGTGTACCTAAAGAAGTCTTGCTTAATTCCATGTAAGAATCAGGTTTTCCTTGGATGTAGAATCAGCACACTATCAGTGACAGCTTTTCTTTCAGGGGACAAGGTTGTTTTTCTGATAGATTACTTTCAGAACATTTTTCCCTTGGCCATGACCTCTGTAAGAGAGATTCTCAGAGCTCTGAGCTACACACCATCAACAATTTCTTATGCCAGACTCCATGTGAGAGAAAATCAAGTTTGTATGGACTTAAGCACTGCCATCCATTAACCTTCTAAATTCCCCTCTTGCCTTTCATTAAGAAGGAAATTTTATGGTCGATGATCCAGATTTCATTCGATCCAGGAATGCCCTTTTTTGGTTCCTTCTACTTGCCAGGATTTGTTTATGAATGCCTTGTGTCTGTGCGCTTATTCCAGTGACATCCAGGGTCCAAGGGCTGTAGTCTCAAAAGGAAAGAAGAAACCTCACCTACATAAAGGAAATGAAGGCACTTAATTTATGTTCTCTGTCCTCTCTATATTACCTCCTGATTCTGGGTCCTCTTCAGATCTTCTCAGACAACATCACAGTTATCAACAAGCAAAGGGGCACCAAGTCTTATTGCCTCTGCAGGTTAGCTTTGATAGACTTTGTGCTGAATTGCTGTTTCCCAGGCTGTCACCAACCTCTGTACACATCCTCAGGGGAAAAACACTGTAGCAGATTTTTTGAGCAGATCCAGAGAAGACCCTCACATACGCATGCTTAACAGAGGTCTTTCTGGATACTGTCCATTGGTGGGGTACTCTACGGGTAGATCTTTTTGTCTCCATACACAACATACAACTCAGGCTGTTTTGCTCAAGACTGCCATGTCCTCCGGTGTGGAGAATGGTGTCCATGACTTTTCCTTGGAAAAGGAGTTTCCTTTGTTTTCTCTCCACTTTTATTCTAAAAGTCCTTTGAAAGATCATTAAGGACAAACCAAGAATCTTGTTGGCGATTACCTTTTGGCTCAAGCAGTACCTTCTCTTTCATTTGGCCAGGGGCAGTTATCACAAGTTACCTCACAAGATAGACTGACTTACACAGTAGAAAGGCTCTTAAAGTCACCCCAATCTACAGATTTTGAGTCTGACTCTTTAGGTGATAGAATTTTAATTCCTTTTAGGCACTGATTTTCTGAATACGTGTGTAAGGTTTTACAGGAGGCTAGAAAACAAAGTACAGGGATCTTGTGTCTCTTAATGAAAGAATTGTTTCTTTTTGTGCTGAAGAATGAATCGGAATCCTTATCAACTGGATATTCGTAATATTCTGGCTTTTGTGTATGTTGCTGAATGCTTGGATGGCGTTCTTTCATTACAGCACATCTGTCAGCCATCTGTACTTGCTTGTCTTTGAGTTCACCACTTCCAGCTTGATTTGAAGTCTGTTTCTGAAAGAAATCCATAAGATCACCTCGAAGAGCTGTCTTTCTTTTGAACCTGCTGCTTCTGCTTCTCTTATGTTTTGTACTTGGAGCCAGTGCTGTTGGTAGCTTTGATTTCTGCTAAATGGGTTTCAGAGTTGGAAAGTTTGGCTATTTCTCTTTAAGTATCTGGATTCCAGACCTGCTTTTGAAGCAGCTGCTTTGCTTTCCATTCATACTTCAACAAGTCTTTATAAAACTGATGATTTTGCTGGAAATAGAGCATGGTTTGCTAATATTGTAACAGTGATGGGAAGGACCTAGTAGAGTCGTATGAGAACTTAACCATAACAGTAGATGTCCAGCTGATCATTATTGCAGTGTTGTATCCTTCCCATCTACCCACTTCTTTTCCCTTTCTTTTTGTTGGGCTGTGGTGTGTTCTTTATTTTTTCCACCTCTTTATTTGACTACGCGTATGTATGTAGTTGCCTCTTCTTCAGCTCCTTGACTGGGTTAAGAAAGTCCAAAGGTACTTTGCATCTGTACATCTCTTATGTACCTCTGGTTCTGTTGGATTGAGGTCATATGTCAGTCATGTGATGCAAGGGTAGGGCTCTCATTCTTTGGTATGCTGTCCAGTTGTATGGCTGTCTTTGCCACTATATACCAACAGCTAGTAACTCTGCAGCAGGGGTGACGTGGACCTTTACTGCTGTAATAAGTTCTTACACAATTGTACTTTTGCATAGTACAACACATTGCAATTAAGTGAACTGCAACATCTGTAGTCCAGTAAAAAAAATTGAAAAATGTTACCAAAGTGTGGGTATTTTAGTTTTAACTTTGTTTAAACAGTTCTATTGAGAATTATCTTCCTTTCCTGCTATTGTATCTTTCTAAGTAACAACATGGAGCTTTTCTCTCTTGGACTCTCTGTCAGAGATATTCCGCTGCCCTCTTTAAAGTCATCTTGTGATCTCTAGTCTCCACCAAGGTTTCTGCCCAAAGTATACAGGAAATACAGTCCCTGACTCTTCCTACAAAGTAATGTGATCAGGCTTTATGTTACCATTTCTGCTTTACCCCCTGTGTGCTCCTGCTGTAACTAAGTCATTGATTAAAGTAATGCTGTCTAGCTCATCATTAGGGTTATCCCTGTAAGGCAAGGGAGTTAGCTTATTTATGCTACATTGGTAAAGAAACCTGGAGTTGCTGTCGATACTTCTGTGTTAATGGATTTATTTTTATTGAGAGGCAAGCCCTGAGCTCTTAAGCATCTAAACCAGCAAAATAACCTTCTTCTAGTATAAGGACAGCTTGATAATGGTTTTCGTTTTCTTGACAAGTGTTGTTAAAAGATAATGCATCAAACCAAGCATACACTTGCTGGCATTTACATCACTGATTGTATATTTGGTTCCAGCCCATTTAAGGTCCATTGTAGTTTTGGTCAGATCACATTTGTACATAATCTAGACCTTACGCTGCAGCACTGATTGTGAGAAGATAGTGTGACTTTGTTTCTTTAGGAACCTGTGTATGGAATTATTTGAACCTACCTTGTTAGCAGACATTTTTATGATGTCTTAACACTTGGCTTAATTCGGTTTCAGGCGTGTGGTTTAGTACAAAATGTTCTAAGCTTTGAGAAGTTAGCCATATTGACTTATTTTTTTGAGAGCTTGTTGCCAATAAAGTTCATTGGTTCATAGGTTGGTACTAGGCTGTCTGCCCTAGGGCCTATACAAGCATAGCCATAACAATTCCCTGGATATTTCTTCCCACAGTATTTACTTCCTGGACCCCTGTCTAGCAGGGTGACTGATGTGATCCCTGAGGTGAATTTCCTATCTCCCATCCAATTGTCAAGGTTCCTTTTGAAGAGGGCCAAGGAGGTGCTCTGCTTGACATGTATGGGCAGTCTATTCCAGAGTATGGGGAGTCACTGGGTCAGGAACCTATCCCTCCAGCATGTTTTGTTCATTGTGATGACAAGGTTTAGATCCCTGGAGCGTGTGGCTCTGAGGGATTGGGATTTCTTTAAGTGGAGCATGTCCAACAGCTCAGGGTTTGGCATGGCTTTGAATGTTGAGTAGAGATCACCTCTGAGTAGATCTGCCAGAGAGTATAGCTGGAGTTTTTTTTTAGACAGTCAGCATAGGGCATCTGCTTCAGGCCTGTGATTCTTTTAGTGAGGTATTTCTGTGGCCTTTCCAGCTGTTGCAGATGTCTTGTGAGGTACATACCAAACGGGGTGTTGTACTCTATAATTGGTCTAATGAGGGATGAGTACAGTGGGACAATGACCTCCTTTTTTCTGGATGAAAAGCCCTTAGTGATGAGGTGTGCCACATAGAAGGATTTCCTGACTGTTGTGGCTATCGAAGGTGAGACCACTGTCCACCTGTGTCCCTAAGTCTGTCATCACACTTTCGGTGTTTAGTGTACTGCCACCTATGTGGTAATTCATTGGTACATGTTTTTTCGCAAAGGGGATAACTATACATTTCTTGGCATTAAGCTTGAGCCCATGGCTCTGGCACCAAGCATCTGTTTCTGTAAGGCCCTTTTGTAGACTATCCACATCATTTGGGGATTCAGTAATGGCTCCCAGTTTGCAGTCATCTGCGAACTTTGTTAGCCAGAGTCCCTTAGTGTTGGCCTGTACTTCAGAGAAGTAGATGCTAAACAAGAGCGGTCCCAGGACTGAACCCTGAGGTACTCCACTTGTCACCTGTCTGGAGCTGGATTTGGAGTCGGCTACTTTTACAGTCTGGGTTCTGTTAGTAAACCAGTTGGCAACTCATCGAGTGACATGGGGATTTATGCCCAGCTTAGTAAGTTTATCTATGATTCCAGAGTGGGGGATGGTGTCAAAGGCCTTGGCGAGGTCAACATAGGCTGTGTGGATCTCCTTACCCTCTTCCACAGCTCTGGAGACTGATTCGAAGACGTCAGGTTCAGGAGACAAGATATCGTCCCTTTACGAACCCAAACTGGGTGGGGTCCAGTGTTTGAAGGTTGCCAATGTCTTTGTTTAGAAGTTCTATGATAATGCGTTCCATGCCCTTGCAGATCAGGCTCGTCAGACTGATGGGACGGTAGTTCCCGGGATCCAAGGTGGATCCTCCTTTGTGGAGTGGGATAACTGTAGCTGTGTGCCACTCAGTGGGCATGAAGCCTGAGGTGAGGCTATGATTAAACATGACACTTAAGTGAGGTGCCAATTCATTTTGTAGTTCATGTAGTACACAGCCCGGGATGTCATCTGGTCCCATGGATGCTGTATTCTTAGCTTTGGAGAGTGCGGTTTCTACCTGTTTGGCCGTGATTATCTGAATTTGGCAATCTTTTGGTATTGAGATGGGCCCTTTGGGCCATGAGAGGGGGGTGAAGTTGGCACTAAATCGATCTGCCAGGATATTGGCAATATCCTTGGGCTCAGTATATTTAATGCCATTCTGTTGTAGCTCAGAGCAGATCTGAGCATTGCCAGTTCTGCTTTTACCCACCTGTATTTTTTTTACTAGACCGTAGAATGTTAGTCTGGTGCCAGAGGCACATCTTGCTCAAACTTTAATAATAACAGAATTTTCCCCAGTATAAGAAAGAGCTTTCTGGAGATTGTTTGCTCACTTTTTGGATATTGCTGCGTTTTGGGAGTGGTCTTTTTTTATTGATTGTATTCTTCTTTTGTGGACACACAGAAGGGGGCGATATGACTTTGTAGTCAGCAAAAGGGTAAAACTAGTTTGGCACATCGGTAAGTGGAAAACACAGGTTTGCAGTAAGCTTGATAAGATCTTGAGAATAGTTAAATAAATGTCAACTTGAACTTGGTGGAGAATGTCACATGTATAGGTACTACTCCTAATTTTGGACTTTGCCAAACCAAAATGATGTCTTGAGGAGTATTAAAATTGAAAAAATGGAAAAGAGCATTACCAGTGTGTAGGCAGTTGCATTGTCTTCAGCAGTAAATATGCCTTCGTCTGGGGGATGTGTCATGTAAGTAGTTCATACTGTGTCGGCTTTAAATACGTTCGAGTACAGCACAAGAGGTTGTAGTAAAAGATATTGAAAAAATGTGTATTGAATTCCATTATGGAAAAGAAAGAGTCAGACAAAAAGAAACTTCAGGAAGGACTGCTTCATTTTGAGGAGGGTGTGCTCTAACAACAAGGATTAACTGTGAGTGCTTTTAGAGAGAAGGTAAAGGAAGAACTTTTCTAAATCTTTCTGTAATCAAAGAATGAAAAAGTTGAAAGCTGAATTTGAAACATTTAAGGCAGCTCATGAAAGATTCAATATCCCATCGAAAAGCAATCACTTTTGAAGTCACCCCCCACCCCCGGTCCAGGGTCAAACGAAAAAACCTTTCCAAAGCTGACTACAGTCTCCTCAGAGCAGGTTTTAGCAGCTTCACAGCCACTGTCCCTTCAGTTGGTACTAGCACTAATGTCCAAGCCTACACCAAAAAGCTATGAGTACCAACATAGCTGCATGGACCCAGCAGTACCTGACAGGACCAAATCATCTTCCTCAAGGAAGAGTAAACCTGTCTGGTGGACAGCAACAATAAACAAACTCTATAATAAAAGGGAAAAATTGCTGTCCATGGCCATGAAAGGAGCAGGTGTCAAGTTGAAAGCAATATCTCCTTTGTCTGAACAAGCAAATAAGGTTACTGGTGAAATCCTCTAAGGCTAACTTCAAGTCCAAATTGGCCACATACACCAAGGACAATCACACTGCCTTCTTCAAATATGTCCGCAATCTCAAAAGCAACACTCAAGTCTATTCTGAACTGGTGGTCAATAACACCACATATACAAATGCTATTGATATGGCCAACCTGCTGGCAGCAGGTTCAGTGAAAACTTCACCCCTTGTCCCCCCCATCAGTAAACCAGGACATCCCCAGCACCTGCACCCTCCCCTCATCACCAGGGAGCAGGTCCTTAATGCCCTCTCGAAGGCAAAAAATATAGTCTCCATGGGACCCGATAACATCCTGGCTGTGTCCTACATGAGCTCAGGCATGATCTCTCAGCTCCATTAGACACCCTATTCAACCAAAGCCTGAGAACCGACTTCATCCCAGTTGAATGGAGGACCACCACTATCCACCCTCTACACAAAGGTCGAGCATCCACTGACCCAGGCAATATAGGCCCATCAGCCTAACTAGCCTGATCTGCAAGGCCATGGAACGCGTTATCATGGACCTTATAAACAAGGACATTGGCAACCTCCATACGCTTGACCCCACAGAGTTTGGTTTTGTCAAAGGGAGATCATGCCTGTTAAACTTGGTCAACTTCTTTGAAACAGTCACCAAAGCCATGGACGAGAGGGAGACTGTGCACACCTCTTTCTTTGACCTAGCCGAAGCCTTTGACACTATTCTCCACTGTGGCATAATAGATAAACTCTCCCAGCTAGGCATCAACCCATATGTTATCAGATGGGTAGTTAACTGGCTCACTGATAGAACCCACGCAGTCAAAGTAGAGGAAGCCACCTCTAGTAGTAGACCCGTAGCAAGCTGTGTAACCCAAGGACTGGTCTTCGGGCCTCTACTGTTTAGGATATACCTTTCTGAGGTGCAAGCCAAAACCAGTGGTCTGTGGCTGACCAAGTTTGCAGATGATTGCAAGCTGGGCACGGTCTTAAATTCCCCTAGTGATGTGATCATCCTCCAAGAGGGCCTTACCCAAACTAATGACTGGTGCCAGAAACAATGCTTCAAACTGAATGCCAAAAAATGCATCATTCTCTCTCCTTTGGGGAAAATGTCATCCCCACTAATTATCACATTAATAACAAAGTACTAAGCATGCAATCAGTCGTGAGAGACCTGGACACTCAGGTTGATAGCAACCTGACTTTTGCCCACCACATTGCCTCCATTGTACAGAAGACTTTCTACATGGTCCACCTCATAAATAAGGGTATTTCATCCAGGAACAAGGAGGTCATAACACAGCTGTACTCCTCCCTTATCAGACCCATTATCTAGTACAATGCCCCCTTTGGCATGTACCTTGCCAAGCACATGCAGCAGTTGGAGAGACCACATAGGTTCCAGACCAGGAATATCCAGGGTCTCAAACACCTGTCCTATACATATAGGCTAAAGTCCTGTCCCTCTACTTAGTTTCATACAGACTGCTCAGAGGTGACCCTTGTCTGGCATACAAGGCTATTTGAGACCCAGCCCTTAATGAGTTGCATATCCTAAGACAAACTCCACTCGCCCAACCTGCATGCAAGGCCTTTACCTGGTCTGTGACATTAATGGAACTTGTTGGCAGGATAGATTTGTGTCTCAAAGATTCCCCTGTCTGTGGAATAGCCTCCCTCTCCATGTGAAGCAGCGTACCGCTCTAGCCCTCTTTAAGAGGAACCTGGACAACTGGATGGGAAACAGAAAATACACCCCTGGGATCCCACCTGTGTCCCTGCTGGACAGAGGAAACAGGTGCTGACTTTGAGGGAACATGAGCAAAATTCTTGACTAGGCTTATAAGGGTCTCTGGGCCAATAGCCTAGTATCATCCTATGAACCTGTGTGCAGCTTCTCCATTATTTAGGGCCATGGAGTGGTGAGACGCAGATGAGCTGGACCAGGCCAGTCATGTCTTGTACCGGAGTCTTGTTTGTCACCTTCAGTGGAATACTTATGGGTGTAATGTTTGAGTCATCAGTCTTGTTGTGTAAAATGTGCCTTTCACTTAGTAACTGTTATGCTACTTAGTAACTGTTACGCTACATCAGAGACAGAATGCAGAGAGCTGTGCTTCAGCTTTTGAGTTTCACATGATTGCAAATGACAGCTTAGCACTGCTTTGAAAGTCATTCTGTTAACCTGGATATTAACAGGTAGGTGGTGAATGGTAACAATTGAGTAAATGGCATTATATGTTAGTTATTCTCACCTAAGGTGTGATATATAATGCGTTAAAGCATTCTGAGATCACGTCACTTGTCTGAGCACTGTTTGCCTCCTCATCTTATTTCGGTAGATTTCTCACTGTCACCACTAGTATTGATTCTGTGTCTGGGAGTGGGAAATATAGTTATGGTCTGTTTCTGTCTCTTTGCGCAGGGTCTTGCTGTGGCATGGCTCCAGATTATCGAACTATGTTGGTATCCTCAGCAAAGGACTACAGGTGGCACCGCCAGAAGCCCCTGTCACTGGTTACATGGTGAGTAGCTTTAGTGCCTGTCTAGGATTGGTTAATAGTACACCAGTGGCATGATTCATTACCTCTCTGCAGATTACTAGCATTGTATCATGACTTGTGTGTGTAAACCCTTGGAAGTACTAAGTCATTATCTTTGAAAATGGAACTCGATAACATGTTTTACTTCATAAAATGCTAGAGGATCTGACTACTGCACAGGAACTATACCATGTAAATTTAATTTAGAATTCTGAAAAATAAAACATCATCTGTAACGCAACTTGCTTAAGTAATAAAGCTCAGCGAGAGAGAGAGAGGTGTTTGCGTGTGTGCGTGTTTGCGTGGCTCACAGGTAGGTTCAAACACAAGGGTAGTTATCCTATAGCAGTACACTCATAAACACAACTAGACTGTCTATGTAATTGTTCATTGTGGTACACTTTATACATTAAAGTTAATATTTTCATCTGGGGTGTTCTTTGAGGTGGAAACCCAGTTAAAAATTGCTGTTAAATGTTCACTGTCCATCAGTCTTTGCTTGTTTCTTTATTGGGCATAAGCAACCAGTTTTGAAAAGGATTGAAAAAAATCTGTCTACCAAGAATGGCCTTAATTAAAATGCTGCTGCAGTCCTACTTCTGTCTTTCAGATGCAGATTACACTGTTTAATGGAGATAACCAGAGGCATTTGTGGTGGGCTAAGTTGATGGTGGCTGTACATTTTTAGTACCTGGGGCAACACTTGCAAACTCTTACTTGAATAGACATTGCTGCTATTCCCCCTGTATAGCTCTGCTTTTGTAGTCATCCAAACAAAATGACTGTCTCCTGACTGTGTGTAGTAGCTGTATGTGGTATTCATGCAGTGTGGGATAGCATGGACTGCTAAACTGGCATGTGGCATAGATTTGATTGGTTCATTTGGGAGCAACTACCACTAATTCATGAGCTTTACGTTTTTCTTTGCTTTGGGAGCAAAGCCTCTCTATCCATTTTACTGAAAGATATAATATGCGTAAGTCACTTCTGTAAAGCCTTCGCTGTAACATTTCCCATTAATGATGTCTTGGCTTCTCTGACTTTATCTGTATATGCATGTATAAAAACACACATGTATGCATATATTTCCCCAAAGTTTGCAGCACCAAATGAGTAAACATCATAATATGATTTATTACTTCTGTAGCAGACAGCTTTATCAATGCTACAGCCATGAAATACAACCAGACTTTTTATATGAAAGCACATAAATCATGTGACCTCATCATCCAGTTAAAAGTGTTAATACTAAAAACTATTATTTTTTGTGTACATAACAATAAAAAATGTTCTTTCAAGGTTTTCTTATAAAATCAACAAATCAAGTTCTTTAATTTAATTTTATCTAATTTATTATTCTTTATTTAAGCAAGGTGAAAACAGAGCATCTAAATAAGTTATCCACATCCTTTCCTTACCAGCATGCGCCAAAGAGGTCTGACCATCACAGAAAGCCCAGCATACACTAACCACAAGGTGTATCAATGTAAGACTCACAGTAGTGGTCCCCAGTGAGAGTCAGTGATCATCAGGGTTCAGCTCTGAGCCCACTGCTGTTCATGCTGGTGATGAATTGCATTAGCAGTCAGATTTGGGGGTGGGTGGGTCAACAAACCTGCTGGATACAGTTGATGTGGCATTACAAGCAGGCTCTGAATGAGAACTTCAGCAAATAGAAAATGGAGTGCAAACCTGAAGGCACACTAGATGAAACTAAATGCAGACAACACAGTTGCAATGCAGCAAATAAGGAAATCAAGAAGAACGTGAAAATTGAAAGGTAAGTAAAAGTAGTGGAAGAGGTTAAACAGCTTCAGGTATCTGAGATGGATGGTTGAGACTGGAAGTCTGAATGAGGAGGTCAAAGCAAAATCAGAGGGGCTGCATCCAACTGAGATAGAATATCAGGGGTAGTGTGAGACCAAAGAATACCAAAGAAGCTGAAGAGTAAGGTGTACAAAACAGTGGTGCGACCAGTACATCTGTATGGTACAGAAACCTGGGTGGTGAAGGCTGAGCAGATGAGAAAGATGCTCACTGTGGGACAGATGAAGAAATGAGGACATCAGAGCAGAAACCCAAGCAGCTTTATTTACAAAGATGGTCAAAGAGGATAATTACAGTGGTTTAGGCACATGTGAAGGAATGCAGAAGACAGTCTGGTGAAGAAGATCTGTGAGTGAAAGGAAACTGGTGGCCGACGTGAGCACAGTGTCAGCACTACTCAGATGAAAATGATGGACACTGCAGATAAATCAGTGCAAAACATGGCCGGGTGAGTTCCCAAACATTTCTAAAGGTTAGCTTAGCCATCTGCTAAACCCGTAAGCTTTCGAATAATGCATTAGGGGCATACCTGTGAGTGGCGGACTACTTACCTGATCGTGTTCAGACCAACTGTAAGGAAGAAAAAACATACATTACCAAAAGGAAATACAGGATGGCAAATGAGTCAGAAATGATGACTATACAGACATCTAAATCTAAGCTTTCAGTGATAACCACACCAGAAAAAAAAATAATTTCCAAATGACAGAGAACTACCAGACAACTGAAAGGCGAAAGCTGTACAAACAAACCAAAAACTGATCACTTTCTGGGCTTGAAGACTTCAAAACTGCATTACAACTATTTCAAATGGCGATTCAACATTTCTCAGACCAATTACAGACTTTTGGTAATACAATAAACCAAATAGCGGACAGATTAGAAAAAAGAGACGCTGAAACATTAGAAAATTAAATTAAAATTAATCAGCTACAAAAAGCTTTGCAATCTAACACAAAAACTATTAAAGAATTACAACAAAAAATCCGAGACATGGAAGCCAGAAGTAGAAGAAATAATATCTTGATACGGTTGGGTGGGGGGATACAAAGAAAGTAAATGGCTAATTAAAAACAAAGGCAACTGAGTTTCCTTGCCTTAATGACCGAATTTCATTAAGTGCATTACTTACACTTAAATCTGCCTATTTTATGTAGATATAAACAGTATTCATAGGGATTTAATCAAGAATTTGAATGTGTATATTTATATTTTTTATGCACTTTTTTCGTATGGATTTTTACTCAGTGTTTTTATTTATATTTGTGTATATATATATATATATATGTATATATCTCTCTCTCTATATATATATAT